>NW_022196910.1:32652730-32696518 GCF_008632895.1 Mastomys coucha | reverse complement strand
TCCTGAGACAGGGTTTCCCTATATATCTCTAGCTGTTCTGGAACTCACTCTGTAGACCAGGCTGGCCTTGAACTTAGAAGTCCGCCTGCCTCTGCCTCCCAAGTGCTGGGATTAAAGGCATGTGCCACCACTGCCCGGCTAGGAAATTTTATCTCCAAATGTGAGGCAGAATTAAGTGTGAGACAGAATTTATCATCAAAGAAATTACCAATAAGTGTGACACAATTTTTTAGGACAATGAAAGTTAATGGTTCTCAATCTTTGGGTTGTGACCATCTTGGGGTCACATATCAGATATCCTGTATTTATCAGGATATAATTAATACTGATTAATATATTAATACTATAATAGTACATACAAGTATTTTATACAAAAATTATATGGATATATTAATATTACAATATTATATAAATATTATATAAAAATATATACAAATACTAATCGGATATTATACTACAGAGCAGTAAAGATAATTTTATGGTTGGTTGTCACTGCATGTGGAATGGTGTTGAAAGGTTGCAGTGCTAAGGCAGTTGATATTGTATTCTTCCTCTAACAAATGACAGAATATTAGTACAGTAAAGATGATGATGACTCCTAGAAGATCAACTTAAATTGGGACTTAGGGTGAAAAAAATTACTACATGAAAGAATAAGTACAAGTAAGTGAAAATAAACTGAAACTTAAATAAACTGGATGGATAATTGAAAGCAGAATTATCCAGTTCATATTTATAGCTACCTGCAAATTATTTGGCCCATTATAGAGTATCCTTTTGAAATCTTCAAGTCTTATTTGAGACTGTTTACTACGGGCATGTATGAGCTTTAATTGGTTGCAGAAATTGGCATCTCTAGATTTAGGTTTTGAAAGAAAATGTTTATAGTTACTTCTCGGGGGGATAAAAAGCAATAGAGAATACTAATAAAAGTTGAGCCAAAATTTCATTAAGATTCCAGATACTTCCCAGTAGAATTTATTAACTAGATTATCTAGAAACAACATGAACTTTTTGGAAGAATTTCAGAAGTGGAAAATACATGGTGATATTGTTAGCCTACCATACATCATTTTAAAAACTGTTTTCCCGCAAACTGTTATGTTTGCTTGAAAAATTCTTGACAGTATAGTTTTATTCCTTTATATAAGGAGATAATATATCAATGGAAAAATAGCTTGCTTAGTGCTTTGTAGTTTTAAACAACCCTTTTATGTTTGTAATCTTACTTAATCTTTAAAATAACCATTTAGTAAAAATAATTATTGCTGTCAGTTTGTAGACAGGGAAGTGAGGTGGATCATTCAAAAAAGTTAACTGTTAAGCATAATAGAGCTTTACTCCTTCGTTTTGCTGATTTGTTTTTCAGACACTTATTGATCATCTTGATATGCTGGAAGGTCCCTCAGTATGCTTCCTTTAATGTTTGTTACTCTTAAACATAGTTCAGAATTTTCTGAATTTTTACAATAAGCCCTTAAATAAACCTAGACTGACTTCAACATCAGGTTATATTTTGTAATGCCTACACTTTATTTTGTCATCTTCTACTAATAGTTTTATACAGAGTGTAGCTTCCTTACCTGCAATTTCATTAGCTCCTCCCTATCAATGGTGTTCTGAATACTGCATGGAAAATCCCAGAAGTAAATGATCAATTATTATTTTATTTTTAACACGTTTTAAATTGTGTACCATTCTGAATAGTATAATAAAGTATTAAGCCACCCCAAGTCTTCCAGCCCTGACGTAGATCATCCATCTATCCCATGTAGTCACACTGTGTGCCCCTTACTCTTAAATTAATATTAGTAGTTTCTTTTGTTTTTGTCAGATCCAATGTGGTAGCATAGCAGTGCTTATAGCCATGTACCCCAGTCTTGCTTAAATGGAACCTTAGGACACAAAAGTAGTGACCACAGGGATTTGAATATATGAGAAGATTTAAAACTTTCCTAATGCTGAGACCCTTTGATACAGTTCCTCATGTTGTGGTGACCCCCAGCCATAACATTATTTTTGTTGCTTCCTCAAAATGGCATTTTGCTTCTGTCCTGAATTGCAATGTTAATCTCTGAGGTTTGATCTGAAAAGAGCTACGGTTCACAGGATGAGCACTGGCTGCTCTATTAAAGCATCCCCTTGAAGTGAAAGGGTGAGTTTATTAGTGGTGTGTATGTATAGAGCAGAATGGATATAATTTCATGTATTCTATGGTCTTGGATGTCCTGAGAGTGTTGTAGAATACATGCTGTTGATAACATAGGCTAAACATAGGTCTTTTGCCATTAGCCTATTGTTTAAAGTGCACTGTTGGAGAAGCAAAAAAAAATTATCTTTGCCATCTCAAGTTCAAATGAGATCATTTTAAATGAGGGAGGTGAGGGTGGGGAGAAAGAAGCGACTCTTCACCACTAGGTCCTGAGTGAAACAAAACTTTCAGAAATGTTTTTCAAAATTTATTCTTATTGCTTTTATTGATGTCTGTGTACGTGGGAATGTGCACACCTCTTTTACCTGCAGAAGCCAGAGGAAGTATTTTAGGTGGCAGTGAATCACCTGATGTGCTTGCTTGAAATCAAACTCCATTCTGTTGGAAGAACAATACATGCTCTCCATCAGTGAACCACCTCTCTAACTCTCAAAAAGAAAAAAAAAAAGGATGTTCATGTGTTTAATAACAGTGAATGAAGGCATTTGCATTACAGCTGGTCACAAGTAATTTGTGCCGGAACAAGACAGAAATTTCAAACCTTGGATCAATAAGATTTTTTTTTTTTACCATTCATTTTATTTTATTTTTTTATTAGAAATTTTCTATATTTACATGTCATATGATTTCTCCTTTCCCAGTTTCCCCTCCAAAAACAAAAAAACAAAAAACCAAAAAAGAACAAGAACAAACCCCTGTTCCCTCCCCGCCCCCCTGCTCGCTATCCCACCCTCTCCAGCTTACTGGCCCTGGCATTCTCCTACACTGGTGCACAGAACCTTCACATGGCCAAGGGCCTCTCCTCCCATTGATGACGGACTTAGCCATCCTCTGCTATACGCATGCTGCTGGAGCCATGAGTCCCCCATGTGTACTCTTGGTTGGTGGTTGAGACCCTGGGAGCTCTCAGGGTACTAGTTAGTTCATATTGTTGTTCGTCCTAAGGGGCTGCAAACCCTTCAGCTCCTTGGGTCCTTTCTCTAGCTCCTTCATTGGGGACCCTGTACTCAGTTCAATGGATGGCTGTGAGCCTCTACTTCTGTATTAGTTAGGTACTGTCAGAGCCTCTCAGGAGTCAGCTATATCAGGCTGGATTGTCCTTCAGTCTCTGCTCCATAGTTAGTCTCTGCAACTCCTTCCATGGGTATTTTGTTCCCCCTTTTAAGAAGGAATGAAGTGTCCACATTTTGGTCTCCCTTCAGAATTGGGGAATTAAAGGGATACCTTCCCAGGGCAGTGGTCCCCCAACCTTCCCAAAGTTGAGAAGCTTTAGTCCAGGTCCTCATGTTGTGGTGACTTCCCCATCATAAAACTGTTTTCATTGATATGTCATAACTGTAATTTTGCTACGGCTCTGAATCTTAATGTGAATATATGTTTTCTGATGGTCTTAGGAGACTCCTATTAAAAGGTTTTTCTTTTTGTTTGCTTGTTTGTTTGTTTTTTTGAGCCTCCAAAGGGGTCTCTCCCTACAGGATGAGAACTGGTGTCAGAGGATCAGGAGGTTTCTATAGCGAGATGGTCATTCGCAGGTGATGCTGCAAAATTTTTGAGAAAGTGTAGAGAAATTCGGGCTTGTAAAGATAGTTCCTGTAGTTCCCAGTAGATTAGGGAATGCACATCAGGCTTGCAGACAGCCTCACAAACACCTAGCCAATAACTGCAGTTTGTTCTCTTTTTGTGACAAGAAGCTAGCTTTGAGGCTCTTGCTGAATCTCGGTAGAAACTACAGATAGACAGGTAGCAGCACCATTAGGATGTTAAAGTGCAGTATTCTAAACACAGACACTTTACGTGCCTAGCTGTGAGGGCCAGAGGGTTGTGGCTTCATGTTTTCTAAGTCAGAGGCTTATTGCCTTAGGTGCTAAAGGTTGAGGTCATACCCTGGGCTTAGAGTGCTAATCCCCCAAAGTCCCCAAGCTATTCAAACCCTTTACTCATTTTGTTTTGTTTGTTTGTGTTTTTCAGACAGGGTTTCTCTGTGTAGCCTGGCTGTCCTAGACTTGATATGTAGACCAGGCTGGCTTCGAACTCACAGAGATTCCCTGCCTCTGCCTCCAGAGTCCTGGGATCAAAAACATGGACCGCCATCACCTGCTGTACCTTGAACTCTTGTAATGACCAGGTCTTTTGTTACTTCTGCACTTGGCTCCTACCTCTGGTTCTTCTCAGCCTTAGGCATTCCATACTGTCTCGGCGACCCACAGTCCTTATGTTCTCAAGAATTCCAGCATCCTCCTCAGTCTGAGCTTCTTGCAGTTTCTGCTTTTGCTTTCTGAAGCTCTTCAGAAATGCTCCAGGATTACACCTCAGAGCTCTGGGTGTCTGCTTAGCTTCCCCGAGTCATAGTTCTAAATGCTATGGTGTCCTTATCTCCCCCATGACCCTCTGGAACTCTTAACTGCTTCCTTGCCTCCACGGCTACCTAATGCTGCTATGCCTGGAAGCCTAGATTCTACCTGCAACTACTGTGGCCTATTCTTCCATGTCGAAGACCACAGAAGTAGGTAAAAGACTGTTCGGGAGACTGTTGATGCTGATATCGTGTAACTGGCATGGAATGTGAAGCCTCCTTTTGAGTCCTGTTTTATTTTTTAACTGGAAGAAGGGTATGTTGTGCTTGCACATGGATTGAACGTCTTCTAACTCATTTCACCTTCACATGCTCACAGTTTCTGGCTCTAAGTGATACAGACCTTGCTTTTGCACCAGTCATGAGATTTACACCAACACCATAAACTGTTTGTTAGGAAAGAGCAAAGGATGAGGTAGGGTCTCCAGGGGTTTACTGAACTCAGCCTGATGACACAAACCTGTAACTCAACTATCGGGAGGTGAACACTGAAGCAGGGCGGTGAAGGCTACCGCAGAGTACAGAATTAGGTCAGCACGAGCCTGAGCAAGTTTTGTGAGAGCGTTTGTTTTAGATACTGAGAAGATATGCTGATGATCCAGGTCTCTGGGTAGATAATGAGGAGGAAGACTGAACTATGACCGCTTGATTATGGATAGCATTTTCATAAAAGTCAATGCTTTTCCCTCTGCTGCAAAGAGGCTTATCACGGATCACTGCCAAATTTTCCATTTTTATTTTCATTAAAGTATAGTAGGGTGAGATTTCCATTCAACTCGTATGCAAAAACAGTGGTCCTGTGAATCCACCTTGCAGGCTATTTTATTTTTGTTATAAACATGGAAAACAATTATAATTGACATTAATAGGATGATGACAAAAGAAAGCCAATGTTTCGCAAACAAGGTATTGATTTCCCAGTTGACTATGTAATACCCTCTTCTGACAGGAACTTTTGTAGTTTCTAATAGGATTTTTAATGAAATTGAAAGTTGTTGTTCTTCATTTGTTTTAGAGGAATTATTTGTTGTCCATTTATTTTGTGTTATGCCTTTTTCTGGGCATTGTGTCTCTTGTTTTTCATAAGGACTATACTCATTTTAATTAATGTTATTTTAGTAATGTCTTTTATATTTAGGAAGAATCCACTGATTTGATTCTTCCCCCAACATACATCTTAATGTGTCATTTTGTGTGTACTCTAATCCATGTGGTTACAAACATGTAGTTATAAAAATCTATATTGGTTGTCATGAGGGATATTCTAAGGAAAGTACCTCAAGATTTTATTACTTTTAATGAAATGACATTAAGCTTCATATATTGTTCATTATTTTAGATAATGAACATCTAGTCCTTTATAAGCACTTAGAGTAACATGCGGTAAGAGCCTATGAATTATTGGACCTTTCATAATATAAAATGAACTACCAAATATAGATGATTTGACTGTGTTTTTGAAACTCATCGGCACTTTCTGTATCATGCTGTACTTCTTACAACCTAATGAAAATGTTAGTGCTTTATTTTTTTCTTCCTCGGTTACTACGTCTCTTGACTCATTGAAACACAGTGAAATTGTAGCTGTCTAATGCTTGCTGTCATTGAGTATTATTTTAATTGCTTCACTATGTAATAGTGATTATGTAGAGAAATTGATTCATGAATCATTAAGTTTCCTGGGAGTTAAAAAAGATCATATAGTAAGTAAGGAATTTGTGTTAAAGCAAGAGCCAAATTGGGAATTGGTACATAGTTCAACCTTTCTTTTTAATGGGTGGCTTTGACACACAGAGCTGACTTCTGAATAGAACAGATATTTAAAGTGACATTGAATCAATTTAAAATATAGATAGAACTTCAACCAAATGGAGTTTTATTTAACTTGATCTATTGAACGTTTCCCATACGTGTGGAATAGTGATATCAGAGACTTAAAGACAGAATTATTTTCTTCTTTTAATATGATAAAAGGTTGTCTCCACAGGCTTATTGAAATCAGAGTGAGATGGGATTAATTCCTGACTGAATTGCTCTGTCCCTTAACTTTTCCCCTTTTGTCTTGCTTTCTGTGTATCTTCTGTATTTCTTTTCTGAAGTTCTGGAAGTCCTAAAGAAAATTATTAAGAACAGTCTTTTCTTGAGCAGGTAATGTGGCAGATCCAAAGTATGGTTATTTATTTTTAAAAAAAATTAAAGTCAAATCTTCAAAAGTGGTAAAATGACTTATTCTATTTCTAGAATATAGTGCTTTGATTCTTTGTCTCTGTCTCTGTCTCTATCTCTCTCTCTGATACAGGGATTCTCTGTGTAGCCCTGGCTATGCTGGAACTCACTCTGTAGACCAAGATGGCCTTGAACCCAGAAATCCTCCTGCCTCTGCCTCCCAAGTGCTGAGACTAAAGGTGTGTACCACCAGTCCCAGCTGGTTTGATTCTCCTACTAGATTTTGTTCATGTATATGGGTTTTCTTTTTGTTAGAATATTCAGATTTCAATCATTTTGTGGCTTAGATTAAAAGAAAAATAAGTCAGGTTAATGCACTCACATATTCCCCAATCTTAGTGTAGTAGTACTTACACTAAGTTATTTTTTTCTATTTATATGTATAACCTCAGCCATATAATACTTGTGACATGATCTATATTTAAAGTTTTCCTTACCTCTCTGACAGATGTGATCTAGTTTCTGCTTTTTCTAGTTTCATGGTGATGTGTAAGGGATGTACAGAGATTAATTTGGTCATGGTGACTGGGGCTCAATCATTGAAAGCTGGATGATGTGCTTTCAAAGTCCGTTTTATTACGAACTCCATTAGGACATAACAGAAAAGGTAAAGCAGGGAAGAAGTTTGTTGTCAGCATAGAAGAAATGGCTTTTGAAGAAAATCTTTCTAGAGCAGAAACCCTCACTGTGTAGCTATTACTAGAAGTAAATGCATCCTGACTGAATACTATTGTGTCTTTGTCTACATAAGCCTGTGGAGGAATGTAAGAGCAGATGCAGCCTGGAGTGCTTCTACACTAACGTGTCATCACAGAATGAGCAAGCATTATTGGCAGGTAGGGTAGAAATCACGAGTGGCTCTTGAGTAGATATCGTCTGTAGCGGTCTTGTTTCTCAGTATCATCTTGCAGTGATAGGAAAGATTTTGAGAAAGGAATGTAGGGATCGGAAGGGTAAAGGATGGGGAAATGCTTCAAGTAATTCACACTGAAAAGCACAAGAAGAATTACTAGGATTGGAAATGAAGGTAAAGGATAGATACAAAGCACTGTGCTGTGTGAATTGCTTGACTCTAAAATCAAGTGAATATTGGTGTAAAGAAGAGAAGTAACTGATTGCAGCCATGCTGCTTATTGAAATAGATGCCCCTCATCTCTGGAAGATGGAGAGTTGGCCTTTTAGGATGTTGCATTTGAAATACTGTGCCGTGGAGCTCTGCAGAATGCCCTGGACAGAAGCCTTAAGTTTGAAGATGAGTTACATAGATGAAAGTTCTGAAGCACATAAGGCAGCAGGCAATTGGTGTTAGTGGGGAGGGGACAGAATAAATGAGGGCTCACAGGAGGAGGGACAGGTCATTTATATTGCAGCTTTGAGGCTGGGTGATCTCTAGTAGCAGTTCCTAAATGTGTGTGATAGACTTTGGCCTAAGTTGCCTTTGAGGAATGTTGGAAGCATACCATACCATACCATACCATACCATACCATACCATACCATACCATTCTCACCCTATGAGATTATGTCAAACACTAGGTTACTTAGACCAGATTCCGAATTTATTATCTGCTTAAGTTTTAGATTTATTTTAGACTGATCAATCCTACTCTTGCCTCTTATTTCGGTTCCATTTTGCTTAAAATCAGCATGGCCAGTCTTCTGACTGCTCCCATTTAAGATCTACAGCTTAACTGTGCCCACTTCTCAGTGTATGCTTTTAAAGGCCCTGTTTAGTTATTATATTTAATTTTACCCAGTCTTCCATGTGCTTCACTAGCAGATTCTTATACTCACCAATGTTTGCTCTAAAGTAGTTTAAAATTGTATTTCATGGTGATTACAAAAATCTAGCTCAACATATTGTACTTTGTCGTGATTTATTTGTGAGTCTTGTGTGGTCTTTTCAGTCTTCAAAACCCATGGACTAAAATGCTTTTGGCACCATATCAGGTTTATTAGTGTTTAACTTATTAGTAGCTTATTGCATTTGGAGGTATTCACAGACATTCTTCTGCTTGTAAATGCCACATTTTTAATTTTGAAAAATTTAGAGAAACAAATAAGAATTCCCCTGGGGCTCGAGCTGACCTTACATTTAACATTTACAGAGTAAATACAGCTCCTTTGACATTTAGGGTCACAAATTGAATTCTCTATTATCTTTGAATTTTAATGGGATCAAATCAGTCGCTCCCACTGTGGTTTATTCGTGGAGATCTCTGCTTCACATTTTATTGATGTTGGCATCTGCTCTGCTCAAGATAAATACATTTTTTGCTTACTCTATCCCTGGAAGAAGCAGAAGTGGACGTTTGTAGGCCAAAACATTTAATTAATGGCACAGTGAAGGTGTGACCCAGCAAGTCTGAAGTGTCCACAATGCTTGAGATTGACGTGTGGAATCAATCCGAAGGATAAAACCATCCATCCCCAGGAGAGAGCAGCAGCATCATTAGCATCTCTTATCCAGACAGACTCTGAGCAGGTGCATGGGCTGTGGTTGCTGGAGGCGAGATTTAGCCTCCTCTTCCTTTTTCCTCTGATGGAGAATCACAAATCTCTGTAGCTTAACATTTCTTCCCTACATGAGCTGGCAGTGGTTATCTGTGTACTTGCATAAGGAAGTAGAGGACTGACAGAGTAAATACAATTCAGATTGCTATATATGAAAACACCATTTTCCCCCTAAATGGAAGTTGCTCATTTATACATTTTTGATGAATTAAATACAATCTTTTTCCTCATTTTTTTTTGTATATAAAGTATATAAGCACTTCAGGTTGTCAGTCTAAATCTGTTCAAAATGACCAAATAGAACAGTAGCTAAAGTTCATTTAGCAGAGTTAACCTCCATCAGTACAGGCTTCATTGAAAATTCAGAGGTACTCATTTGATAGGCATATGCAGTACCCTCTCTGCTCCTCACACTTGAGTCAGGGGCTACTTTATATTTGTTCCAAGTTTTTGAGCACCTGGAAGATTTTTGGTGGCTGCCCTCCAAAACACATAGATGGTGGGTGCTCTTGTGTTTTCTTTTCTCCCCCTCCCTCTCTCTCTCTTCTCCCCCCTCTTTCTGTCTTCCTTCCCTTCTTTCTTTTCTTCTTGAATTTCTTTCTCTTCCTTTGTTCCTTTGTCCCTTCCTTCTTCCTTCCTTCCTTCCTTCCTTCCTTCCTTCCTTCCATCCTTCCTTCCTTCCTTCCTTCCTTCCTTACTTCTTTTCTTCCTTCCTTCCTTTGTTTCTTTTTTTCTAATGCTGTGTCCTCTTAATTACAGCATGAATTCGCATTAATATGCAGCATATGTCTAGAATCTTCCTGAGCATATAGGCAGGTATATCATTGTTCAGAACTTGCAACTCATTATGCTATTTTATTTCCAGAGGAAGAAAAGACTTAGTTTGCTTATACTGCCATTTAAAAATGGAAAAGGTAGGCCTGCAGGACCATAGCTTTCTCACTGCTGTTTCTAGTAGGAATATTTAGTATATACAGAGAGAATTTAAGAAGATGCTCCATTGGGAGAAAAGTGGGATTCATTGTGCCTAGGAAAGTTCAGACTTCTTACTCCTACCCAGAGTTTAAAAATCACTGAAGTTGACTGTTGACTGGATATACCACCATCAATAAACACAAGAACAAAACTCAACAGAATCCATGTGCTTTTATTTTGATTTGTTAAAATTAATAATTAAAAATAATTAAATGATGCTTGTTATTGGGAGCTGTTATTATGGATTGGGCCATAAAATGATTTCAACAAGTGGATATTGCACAGATTGTTTTCTGGCCACAAAAACACTTATATTAGAAAACCATGTGTATGTTTCACTATTATTTTTGTAATAATACTTTATGGGTCTCACATTTGCCAGGAGAAAGGAAGGGAGTCTTAGTCAGGGTTTCTATTCCTGCACAAACATCATGACCATGAAGCAAGTTGGGGAGGAAAGGGTTTATTCAGCTTACACTTCCACTTTGCTGTTTATCACCAGAGGAAGTCAGGACTGGAACTCAAGCAGGTCAGGAAGCAGGAGCTGATGCAGAGTCCATGGAGGGATGTTTCTTACTGGCTTGCTTCTCCTGGCTTGCTCAGCCTGCTCTCTTATAGAACCCAAGACTTCCAGCCCAGGGATGGCACCACCCACAAGGGGCCCTACCCCCTTGATCACTAATTGAGAAAATGCCCCACAGCTGGATCTCATGGAGGCACTTCCCCAACTGAAGTTCCCTTGTCTGTGATAACTCCAGCCTGTGTCAAGTTGACACACAAAACCAGCCAGTACAGAGGGTTAGGAGTCAGTAATGCTGCTGAGTCTGGTAACAGCTATCTGGAAGGATTCGAGCCCATTAGTAGAGAATCCTTAATTCATCTAGCAGATCACACTCATTCAGTTTTGTAGTGATCCAGTATTTGACATCCTGAATTGTTCCATTATGAAAGATTATGTAATTTTAGTATCTCCTTCTTCCCCCACCTAAATCCCCTGAAGTATAAGCTAGTACCCTTTTTACAGTGCCTGAAAAAGTTGGCTCTGGTGCAGCCATCGATCTTCCTCCCACTTGTACAGTCACAGGATGGCTAAGGGAAAGGAAAATAAACAAAATCCTTTAATTGCTGTTTAATTATCTGATATGGAGGCATCAGAATTTGTGTCAGTTACTAGCCTGCGTAATTCAGTTTTTTTTTTCTTGTTTGTAGAACCACTGGATTCCTATTTAATGGACCATGCTTCTGTCTTAGGCTCACAATCAGACCACATTTCTGAGACTCTCTTGAAGTCAGGTTCAGCACCAGGCTCCTTAGCAGGAACCCAATGTCAGGAGAATATGGAGGAGCCTCTTTAGTTTTGGTGTTCCACTGATTTTTGAAACCGTGTCTCACTGAGTAGCCTAGGCTGACCTGGATTTTCTGGTTCTCTTTGGCAGCCTTTCCAGGGTTGGGCTTGTAGGTATGCACTATTTTTTGCCAAGGTGACTTTTGAAAGAAAATTTCTTGTTGTATTTCATTTATTTGTGTGTTTGTGTGTGTGCTAATCGACTGTGTATATGTTTATTTACATTTTGCACTTTGATATTCTTTGGATTATTGATTTTAATTGATACATCATTACTCACATCAATAGCATGTGATATTTGCATCCATGTGGTGTACTTCATGCAATGCTCCAGTCAGGGCACACCTGCATCCTCAGTCACATCATTTCTTTGAGGTGAAGGTATTAGAAATCTCTTTTCAGATTGCTCAATGGTAAAAGTGCTTGCAGCCAAGCTTGATGACCTGAGTTTAGTCACCAGGAGCACATAGTAAAAGTAGGGAACTAACTCTGATAGTTTGTTCTATGACCTTCATATACCTTCTGTGCTGTGTGTGTGTGTGCATGCGCACAAATAATTAAATGTAACACAAGTATTTTAAAAATTCTGTCCTCTATTTTTAAGCATATGACACGTTACAGTTATCATTACTGTTTTACTTTTTGATAGCATATAAGACAGATCTTATTTCTTCTCCCTGACAGCCATTGTTGAGCAAAAAATTTTTCTTTATTATATGTAATACCTTTTTGTACATTTTATTCCATTTAGTATCTAAGAGCTTATCTTCCCCTCGAATCACTTGGAGTTGATGTTCTTGTTCTGTTTTTGCAGGAGTCCAGACTCTAATTCAGCAGTTCTGTTGGGTATATAGTTTTGTGTATATCCCTCAGTTCAGCAGCTGAGAATGGTTTGGGGTATATCCTGTAATAATTCGACAATGTGGAGTGACGAAAGACCGTTTGTTGTCTTAAAGTCCATTGCTCTTGACAAGGGAATAGCAGAATTCCTCTGAGTGTGTGTCCTCTGAGCCTTGTTCCTCATTGTTACCGAATAGGTCATTTGTGTCTTCAGTCATTGAACTTTCTTCCTTTCCTCAGAGAGAGGGCACAGCGAGGCCATAAAAGGAACCGTGAGCTCTTCAGCTACATCAGAGTGAAGACTTCTCTGCCCTGCTTCCAAGGAAACAGCATCATTGATTAGATGACCCTAGTAACTTAGTCATTTTAACCATGGGCCAGCATCCTTTGCCTGTCTTCATTTTCTCACTGACGTGCTCAAGCATGATGGTACACACCATTTGTTCTTGAGTGCCTATGTTGATCTTTCTGATAATGGAGAAATTTTTGGGCTCTATTTTCTGGTTACTCCACTGACGTTCGTATTTCTTGGTGCCCATCAGGCCCCCAGTGTTTTCATTCTACATTAAAAGAGAAAAGAAGCTAGAGCTTTGGTTTTAAGGTGGTGGCCACATGCCTCATTTTCTCTGCATGTTCTGCTGTCTAAGCACCGGGACACTGGAGCAAGTGCCTTAATTTCTAAGGGTCTCTTCATTTAGCATCTGTATCTCATCCTTATTATTATTATTATTTTATATTTTTCATGAAAACATGCTCACACTTCTTAGAAATGTAATTTAATCTCTTGTATTTCCCAGCCCCATTACCAATCTCTATGGAGTCACTGACTTTTAAAATACTTTTATGCTACTAGGCACAAAAACCCCTTTCTGAAATAATTCCAGTTGATGTATATTATATTTTTCAAAAGCTTCTTTTAAAAATATCATACTGTCTTTCCTTCTCAAGTTAATTTTTTTCCCACATTTCGTCTTTCCTGTGGATAACTCAATTGTAATGTAAAATAAAATTTTGCCTAACTATTTCCATCTAGTTGGCCGAATGAGAGTGATGTAGACATTTATTAAATGAAATGGTTTATTGTAGGGCTTTCTAGGTCATTGGTAGCAATGAGTGGATATGGATGAAGAGTCTGTTTATTCCATGTGTAAGTTCACTAGAGGAAAGACATCTCCATGGACACTTCTTGTATTCTCTGAGTTTCTAGAAATGCTATGCCTAGCAGTGCCAACTGACAGTTCCTTAGTGAGATATGAAATAAATATCTTACTGTTCCTTACTAGGAGATATTAAATGCATAGTATTTATTACTTTCTAGCATTTTCAACAACCATTGGCTTCCACTTTCTGGGCCTTATAGAATTTTATGATGGTGTGAGATTTATTTTGAGAGAGATTCATTTGAATTTCCTTGATGGTAAGCTAATTATGAATTCTTTTAATGTTAACATGCTAAGCTGTTCGCTTGCGTAATAATGCAGGCTTAAGGTTCAGCCAAAATCCAAAAATGTGCAGTAGACAAATTTTACCTCAGAAGTAAGGCAATAGGTTAGGTCTACAACACTGGGCAGGAAAACAAAAACAAACAAACAAAAACCCCCCAAAACCAAAAAAAAACAATCGCACGTAAAAAAAATGTTCTCTAAAGATGGACCTAATTTAATAGAAGGTAAACATTAAGTCCAACTTTTTCAAACTTAGGCTAATGAAAATTTTATAGGGTTTAAGTAGTATTTTACATAGCCTTAAGAATATCATTTATAGATAAAGAAAATGAAGCTTAGGCAAATTGAAAAATTTTAATTCTCTGCTTATTAGTTTGATAATATATGTCTTCAATAAGTTGTCTGCTGCTCCCACACATTGTAATAAGGATATGGAAATTAATTGTATAGATATGGGTATAAGGAATATAGTTGTAGCTCAGTAGTTAGTATGCTTGCTTGCAAAGGAAGGGCAGTTCTCCAGTTTTTATCACTAAAGCTGGGCAGGAAAAGGGACACAGGTGGCCAGGTTAGGGGTTGCTTTGGCCTTGTGCCTCTGTCAAACTTCTGTAAAATTCCAGTCCTAAAGTAAGCTCTAATACAGCGGGGTATCACTCAGTGCCACAAAGAAATGTGTCCTCAAGCCATGAAGAGCCATGGAGGTGCTGTAGGTATATGCAGCTGGATGGAACACTTGCAATCTGACAGAGCTTATGAAGGTTCCATCTATGGCATGGACTATAAAAGGCAAAGAAGCAGACGCTGTGAAAGACCATCATTTTTCAGTGTGAAGGAAGAGTATCAGAGGAAGTGGGACAAAATAGATTTGAAGGACAGTGTAATTGTTCATTGTGTTACTGTAATGGTACATTCATTACACATCCCCCAAAGCCAAGGGATGCACCACCAATAGTTAACCAAGAGTAAACTCTAAGGTTAAACATGGACCTCAGGCTCATCAGCTGTAACAAAAGTGCCACCACGGTGTTGGGCTCTTAGGTGGCATATAATGTGCATATGGGGGTAGGTGGCAGATGAAAAGTCACAGTGCTTTCTAAGTTTTTCTGTGATCCTGAGCATGCTCAAAAATTGTTCGTTTTATAAAAATCCCCCTTTTTTTTATAGCCCGCTTTTTTCCCCTCTTTTGAAGGGAGATTATCTGCAAAGATCTTGAAGACTTTATGAGACTAGAGTGAAACTTGGCTGTGATTGTAATAAAGTAGGCAATAATATATTTTCTATTTGTAGACATACTTAGCCATATGAGTCTCTGATGCTGAATGCCCCGTGGTCGACCTGATTTTCCTGATACATATATCTCCTTTTAAATTCTCAGGAACAAATGGGGGATTTGACAGTGATACTAAATGGAGGTGCCATATTCTTGAAATAGCATTATGCAAATACAAGTGACTCTCCCGATGTGTCATAATTGCCTTGTTCTTAGAGCATCTGGGCACATTGCGGTATAGGACATTCATTTTCCATGTGGTGATCTGGCCCTGGTCAAACACATTAGCTTCCTTTTGTACAGCCTGGGAGTGATTGCCCAGTCTGGGAGCAGGTGTTGAGGAAAATGCTGGAAAGGACAAAAAAGTAAGAGGGTAGAGGGCATATGAAAATGTCTCTTTGAAAATGGTGTCAGAAAAGGAAACAGGCTCTGCAGTCTGGGGGATTTCAGCATTTCTTAGTGCTGCTTTTCTTCTTAAAATTATATATATATATATATAATTATATGTATGTATATATGTGTAAAATTATATATATATATATATATATATATACACATACACACACACACATATATACACATGTTTTTTTAATTTATTTTATTTCATTTTTGAGACAGGATCTTACTACATCACAATTCCTCGTCTGGAACGCTCTATGTAGACCAGGCTAGCCTCTAACTCATAGATATCTGTCCACTTCCGCCTTTCAAGTGCTGGCTTTAAAGGTGTGTAACCACCACACTACGTCTTCTTCAGTAGTCTTTGGAGGATAGAAATTACGCTGTGGTGTTTCTAAGCGATGGTTAGAATATCAATTTAAAATGGAAGTCAGAGGATAGCATATGGGAGTTAGTTATGTCCTCTCAAGCATGTGAGTGTCTGGGATGAACGCAGTGGGGGCTTAGCAGCAAGTGCCCTTCCCTGCTGAACCTTTTCCTGGCTGTCATAAATTAATTCTTAGTATAATTTGTATAATTTGATATGAGGTAACACTTTATTTTGTAAGGTAGTAGAGATTGTTTCAAGCATGTTGGCTTTCTTTTTTCTCTTCACTTGGTATTATCCAGATGACAAGAAGTTTGTAGACATACTCAGGAGCTTAGTAGGTGGGCTAGATTTGTTTCTTTCTGTTGAAAAGTTGTAAAACATCTTATATTTTGGTGTATGTATATGATACATATATGGTGTGTTTGTGTATGTGTGTGTGTGTATAAAATTTAGGCTACCAGGTGTGACTTTCTCATATTTCCTGATTTACTAAGTATAATTTACTATGATATGAAAAAAAAAACCAAAGTAGGTAACCTTAAATATATGTGTAAATACGAACAGATAATTATTAACACAGCTGAAAGGCAGATACAAATCTACAGTTGGAAAATACACAAATATTATAGGATTTAGATCCTTCCATGATCCTTATTGGGTGGATGGTGGTGGTACACACCTTTAATCTCAGCAACCAGCCTGGTCAACAAGGGATACACAGAGAAACCCTATCTCAGAAAGAAAGAAAAATAATTCTTATCCAGTGGATTGGCATTCATTATCTCCAAAGGCAAGCCTAGGTAGCTCTGTGGCTGAGATTGGGATATGTAGACATTTACTATGCTGGTCTAGTGCTCTGGCCCTAAGTCTGTTTTTATAGTTTCCTATTATCTCATTGTCTGATTGTCTCTACTCTGCTTAATACTACCCCTTCCCACCAAAAGAAACTTAAATATCATTATGAAGAACTAGTCATGCTGTTGACTATCTCTTCAAACAGGTATTTTGGCTAGATCTGATAATTGATATTATATAACATTATCTTGGAGACAAGATAATGATAATTTATTCAATAGGGTGTCTCCAGAGTTACCTTTGAATTTGAAGAAGTTTCCTGGCCAGGGTAGGTCAGAGTAGAGTCGTGATGCATTAGAAAAAGTCTGTGTTATTGATTTTAAAAAGGTGGTTCATGATCATTTTATTGTTTTGCTCATCAACATATCAAGCACATAGCAGACACTCAATGAAAAATGTATTAAATGAGTCAAATTGAATGCTGTTTAGGCCGTTGGGATGACAATTAAATTGTATCATACATATCTGCAATTGCAAAAGCAGGCATAATATCAGAAGTCTATTTAAGGAAGGGTGTAATGAGTTATCAAGAACTTAGTAAGAATGCTTGCCTGTAAATACTTAATAAAATTGAGTAACTGGGAAAGTGGCTGTATACTAGAAATAAATATATTAGAAATAGGTGCATATTCTATATAAATGCTATACATGACTTGATTTGTAATCATCTAAACTAGCCATTTGCATTTAAGTTTTCTAATTAAGTGAAGGAGAAACAAGCCATCTAGGGGGTTATTTTTAGGAAGGCAATCTATTGAAAACAGACATATAGGGCTGGGAAGGTGCCTCAGCAGGTTAGAATGTATGCTCTACTAACCAGAAGAGCTAAGTTTGACTCCTCACTACTCTTGTATACACACTGGCATGGCTGTGAATGAAGTCCTGGTCATATGGGCCAATGACTGACCCATTCTCTTAAGGCAGGCACTTTTTTTTTTTTACTAGTTCTTATAATTAATATTGTATATTGAATTAATTTATATATTAAACTTTGAAGAGATGAATATTCCCAGCATTGGGTCAGGGTGGGGTTAGAGGGGGCTTTCAGGAACTGGCTTCCCAGATTTCCCAGCCCAAACAATGAGCTCCTGTTCTGTGAGACACTGTCTAAAGTCCATCAGACATGGAGCAGCAGAGGAAGTTGTTTGGAATATTGTCTGGTCTCCTGTGTGCCCCATGGTTATGTCCCCTCAAAGTGAAAAGAGTAGAAAGAGATTTAGAAGCAAACAAACAAGCAAATAAACACCAGACATCTAGGCAATCCAAAAGTGTATGTACTTGTCTCTTTGTGATTTAGCGTTCATTTTGACAGCATAGGTGGGGACCTGAGAATACTTCTTTAAATTAATTCCAAGTTGACATCAGAAGGAGTTTTATTTGAAAAAGGAAATTGAGCTATAAATACCAGTGGATCCAGAGAAGATTTATAATGGGACCAAACCAGTTTGGAAATGTGAGAGGGGATGTTCACCGCTCTTCCCCACCCCCTGTCGCTGAATCTAAGCTCAAGGGCAGGGGTGCAAGGGGTCGGGGGAGGGAGGACTGCCAGATGCAGTCAGCCATGGGAGGGGAGAGAAACTGTGCAGAGGCAAGACCCAGGAGGAGACACTGAGGCCGTTTGGGAAGGACCTTTGATTTTCCATTCAACACAGCCGTCTCCCTTCTCCACAGACGCTTTGTCCAGTTCTTGGTGGCGCTTTCTTCTCTGCTTCTTGCAGACTTTATAGATAATTGCTTCCTTTCCTTATCCTTTCTCCTCCGGACAGTCAGTCTGCTATTTCTCCAGCATGGCAGAATGGGGGAAAAAAACTGAAGAATCATCCCAAATGTGTCTATTTCCATGTATTGCACAGTATAATTATTCAAATAAGCAATGGGACACTTTGTGAGACACAACTCTGAGAAGCCCAAGAGTTTGCTTAAGAGGAAAAATTTTTGTTATTGGAGGTTTCATAATTTTTTTTATTCTTAATTAATGTATCTTTCTGATTTGTTTATTTACTAACAGTGAAATAAACACATGAATACACAGAACACACACATTTGCACACATACAATCTACGTGCATACACACATATACAGAACACACGTATACACACCGACACGTCATCCCTGTTTGATGGAATTATCCTAGTTTTTTTTTTTTTTCCAATTTCAGCACACAAAAGAGCAGAATGATAATGAATTGGAATTTTTTGCCATAGCTTCAAAATACTTGTTTTCCAGAAGTGACTATAGTCAGTTGAGGACCGAAGAAGAGAGCCCTGTACTAAGAAAAGCTTACCTGTATCAGGTTCATCTTCCTTTTGACTTCCAAAGGAATGTTTAAATTTAGGGATCGTTTCCTCAATCTACTTTGAATGTATTCTCACCAAAATGGAAGAGACTGATATATAAAGACATTCTTCACTATGGGCTGAGCTTTGACATCAGTACTGCATGTCTTCCATTCATCCAGGTGTATCCTTTATCCTTACAGAGACTGGAGATGAAAAGGAGGATATTAATAGAAGTGGCTGAGCAAGCCCACTGCTATGCTGTTTTCATACATAAAATTGAACCCAAGAGTGCTGTGCTGACTTCCCAGTAATGGCGCCACTATATATATGTAGAAAGAGAGTCCTTTGCTTTTAGAATTTAAGCTACATTTCCTTTTTATTCGGTGCTTCTGAAGATTTTGCATGTCCTCTACAAAGTTTTAGAGTCCAAAGCATAGTTTTTGATGGTGTGCTTAAAGGAAGATATTTTTAATTTTTGCATTCCATTTCGAATCATTTACTCACATAAAAGGACTTGCAGAGATGGAGAGCTTCAATTATGTTCATATGTAATTATGCGGCAACATTTGCTTCAAATCATTGCCCGTCTTTGGTGGGGGTAGAAAGTATTTCTTAATTACTGACTGGACTGATTTTTCATTCCCCTCTGGATGAGTGTACGTGGCCTTCCTGATGAGCTATTTGAAATTCTCTGACACGACCATGTAACATACGTGCTTACTGGGGATTGCAATATTTCAGTGATGAACAGGGTATGCATAAGCTTTGGAACCCATTGTCTATGAACCCTGCTCCTTCCTATTTGTAAAGTACTGTGATCTGAATATTGGTAGTATTTCCTCTAAAAACTTAACACATTTTTTTTTCAGGATATTACACCCGAAGTTTTAGGCATCTATGTTAAACTTGAGAACATAGTAAGGAACTCAAATTTCCTGGAGGCTAGAGATGGGTGGTGCTCATTGTTTTATATCAAGTCAGTCTAAAAGTTATAGATATTATCATTTGAATTCAGGTCTGCATAATCTGTGATCCCTATGATCTATGATCACACATAATAATAATAAAGCTTTAGTACAAATTCTAAAATATAAGATAGAAGCGGAAAGGCCGTGGTGAGAGACGTAAAAACACTCTCAGGCTTGAGAAATCACCATGATCCTTGCAGTAGCTGCAGTAATCTGGTTTTGCTTTGTGTAGAGTTAAAGCTTAACAGTGCAATCCTTCTTTCTTCCCTTTCTCACATTAACACAGCGAGAGGAAGGAAAGCCACATTAGCTTACCTGCTAGGAAACAGTTGGAATTATAGCCACAAAAAGGAAACGGACTGAGTTCATGTCGTGGTATGGAGCCAAGCTGGGCTAGCACTAGGGCTTGTTAGCATTCAAGGCTGTAATTGTTCTTTACACCAAGGCCTGTTTTCGTTTGAGATTGGGTGTAGTTTGACACTTCTACAGCCTTGGCTCTTGGGAGGCAAAAGCCAGAGATTGAGACAGAAGGATCACAAAGTTGAAGAATTTGAGGGCAGCCTAGACTTCAGTGCAGGTTCCATGCTCACCTGGGGCACACAGTGAAAGCTTGTGTTAAGTGTTTATCCGTTTGCTTGTGTACACATACCCCTGTGCACATACACATGCACACATACACTCACACATACACACACAATTTTTAATGACTTTTAAATATAAGAGGAAAACATCACTGTAATTTCTGTGAAATTTGAAGATTATAATTTAATTTTGACATAAACTACATTTTATTTTAGATTAGTATATTATGGCAAAATACCTAGAATTTTAGTATAGGTTACAGTCCATCTTATGGTCAACATTGACTAGTGACCAGCTCAATACAGTGCAGGAAAAGGCATCTCAAGTGCTCTCAGCTCTATGGCTTTGAAAAGCTTAAAAATAGTCTTTATAAATAGATACATATTTAACATTTATTATAAGGAATAGGCTGTGCTAGGCCACTGACAGCATTTCTGTTCTTAAAATTATACACACACACACACACACACACACACACACACACACACACACACGCGCGCGCGCACTTGTATTTTGTTTGCTTACATGTCTGTATACTACATGTGCAGTGTCTGCAGAGGTCACAAGAGGCCATTGGGTCCCTTGGAGCTCGAGTTATTGAAGGTTGTGAGCTGCCATGTGCTGTCAGCTGGGCATTGAATCAGTGTCTTCTCAAAGCATAGGCATTGCTCTTACCAGCAAAGTTATCTATATAACTCTAAATGCTTGTGATTTACCTCCTGTATAGTCTTACTATTCCTGTAACCCTGAGACCATGTGCACTATTCCCAAATGGTTGCTAAGTGAATAAATGATGGATAAGTAACATAATATAGTTGTTAAGATAATATAATAAACCAAAACTGAAAGGCTCTTAGTTTCAGGATCAAATATGGGAACTGCAATATTGTATAATATAGTGATAGAATAAAACAAATATTATCATTCATTGAAATAACCATAGTATTTGTAAAACTATTAAAAGCAGAGAAATTATACAGCATAATAAGATCATACAATAATATAAATACTTTGAATAAGAGGACATTTAATTCACATAGAAGACTATCTAGTTGTGCTTTTTTACATGGTACTGGAGTTATCCATACCAACAAGTATGTTAAATATGCTTAATTAATAAATTTGTTAATTTCCTGATTACATTATGGTTGTACCAACCGTCTTCAGTTTGTGTGCTTTTGTTAACCCACAAAGATTAGTAAGGTGCTTGGGAAGCAAAGCTTTTCAGGGCTTTCACTGATATTTACCATCAGGTCAAGTTTAGTTCTAGTGTATGAGGAATGCCTCATTTCCACCCATACTTCAGAAGTTACACACCCTGACCTTTTCATGACAGGTTTAAAAAAAAAATCTTTCCTATTATAGTCTGCTAGTATCCAATCTGGGATTACCTGCTACTGCTTTGTCTGAATTTTGGCTTTAGAGTAGCTTTTTTGTTTTCATTTAAAAGAATATTAATGTCATGAAGAATGTGTGTGTGTGTGTGTGTGTGTGTGTGAGAGAGAGAGAGAGAGAGAGAGAGAGAGAGAGAGAGAGAGAGAGAGAAAGATATTATTTAATAGTATTTCACCAAGAAGCACAAAAGTAATGCCAGCTCTTTGATAAAAAATTATAGCAATGAATGTGTGATTAACTGTCCTTGGCAAATGTTCTCCCTCCTATTAATTAAAAAGTAATATCACAGCCATATGAGATGTATATAATATAATGCTGTTCATATTTAATATTTTTTGTTTTTCAGTTACTTAAACTTTGAAAATACTTTCTATGTTCATATTTGTAAAGATTTAGGGCAGTGCCTGGCACATACCATGTGGTATTAAATATTAGGCATATAATAGATAATGATATATGACTAAGCTTTGTTAATTCTCAGGGAAAAGAAATATGAGAAAAGTTTAAGCACATTTTTTACACTGTGAATTATCAAAATGTCATTTGTAAACATTAAATCATTTATTTTTTAAGATGTAGATGCCTTTAGCTTTGGGTTTTCCTAAGAGTAGATTAACTAAATTACTGCTCTTTGGAAGACAGAATATGCATAAAACTCAGGGCAAATGCAGGCTGTGCACATTTCAATAAAGAATTGCTCAGAGTGAAGAATGCATGAGAGTATTTATAATTTTGCTTAACTTGTGATTTTCTAATGTTATATTTATGTTCCTAAAGGTAGAAGAGACCAAATATGTTCTGTATCATTTTTTTTTTCATGGAGATTCAAGCCTGTCATTTGTATTTCAAATTGTGTTCTGTGTGGTGATTGGTACTATTTGAAATTTTCTCATTTACTTGCATTTGAGAAGTAATCTGCTAGGGAACAACTTCTGTGAAATTTGCTTTGTGATATTTTCATTATTTTTGGAGATTTTTTTTTTTTCATATTTAACATGTTCCAGGTTCTCTTCCAAGTTGCAGAAGGGGAATGAAGAACTGACAGTGTGATCTTACAGTGGCAAGGTAGAGATGGTGCTACTAAATGGTTATAGTTGAGTTAGGCTTCGCAAAGGCAACCTGGGGGCAATTTATCCACTCAGAAATGTACAGAGGGTTCCTGAAGCCAACTAGAAGGTGAACTTTGAAGAACGAGAGGGTACCAGCAAGGTGAGGGTGGATAGGTTGAAATGGGAAGAATCACTTTATATAATTTTACAAAGAGAGATATGGAGGGAGGTCAGGACAACCTGACCTTGAGGCCGTGGATCAAAGTTCTGTGAATGGAGGGTTGATATTAAAGGGGAAGTTGCTTCAGAAGTAGCCGTAGAGGTGAGCAGAGGCCGCACAATGCTGAATTGTATTGACAGTGTTAAAGGTGTTCTTTGTGTCCCAAGAGCAATGGGGTTCACTTGAAACCATTTAAAAGAATGGAGCTCGAAGAAGAGGTGTGCCCTTGTGTGGAGAGAGCAACCTCTGAACAGTATTGTTTTATTTTATTATTTTTCTTCTAAAGGTCTCATTTGGTTTATAAATGGTCAGTACGTAATCAAGAGATTTGAGACAACGTTTTCACATATTTGTATTGTCTCAAGTTGAGTTCTACTGTTTTTATATGTGCATCTTTGTGCCTCTGCCCAACAGTAGGTTTATGATATTTATTGATCTAGTCTCTCCCTGGCCCACTATGTATGTCTCTGCATTGAAAGGGTCTTACCTTAAGAGTTACTGGCATACATTACATTTTGTCCTTTAATGCTAATAATAGTTTATTACTGACAGTGACACTAAGACACACATAGCTGAATGTGATATTATTAGAATCATGGTTGCCTGGCAAGCTTTCATCTTTCATCTTTCTGTGGCATCTGACCATGTCACAGTAGTCCCTGAGGCTATTGTTCAGTGACTCCTCAGCTTTAACTTTTATGCTAAAGGTTACTGAAAAATTGCTTTTAATTTTATATGTTAGAATCCATGGAACACAAAGTGCCGGGAAGAGCCTCAACTCAGTACCTGCGTAGGGAGAAACGGGTCAGGGTCGTTTCATTGGTGATGTCGGTTGTGCAAATGATGTATGAATATGGATAAGTCTCAAAGGTTTTCAACAGTACAAATGAATGTTTAGTTTGTGATATGTTTCAGGAAGTCAGCATGTAGCTTATGTGGAAAATATTTAAGTAGACATACATATATACATGGTGTAGTAGAGAGTCATAGCACTTTCAAAAGGGTGGTAACTTCTTCAAGGGAGGCGTGGTTTGGTGACTTAGAGAAAACATTTCCTATATCATTTATTTTTCAAGTAATTTTAAATGAAAGCATACTGGGAATAAATAATACCCAAGTGGAACACTTTGTCAGTGCTAGATGGTAGATATTATAAGTGAAAACAAATTTTTAAAAAGGAAATTTATTGTTTGGGAACCTGACATAAAACCACAGCCAAACTGGGCAGTGGTGGTGCGCACCTTTAATCCCAGCACTTGGGAGGGGGAGGCAGGCGGATTTCTGAGTTCGAGGCCAGCCTGGTCTACAGAGTGAGTTCCAGGACAGCCAGGGCTATAGGCTAGATAGAGAAACCCTGTCTCAAAAAAAAAAAAAAAAAAACCTACAACCAATTAAAAGTAGTTTTAAAAGTGACAAATGAGGTGATCTGTTTATAATCCCAGCACTAGAGAGGCTAAGGTACCATGAATTCATAGCAAAATGAAAAACACTATGTATTTATTGTGTATTATCAAGAAGGTTATAGGAAAGCATTCTCAGGGTTGGTTTTGCAATTTGAATTCAATGTCAGAGACTCATATGTCAATTCCTGTCTACAAGCAGTTTCTCTCATTTATAAATTTGTCACAGCTATAAATGTCAAATTCTTACTGTAAGCCACTGTCCTGGCTAACTTTCAGTCAACTTGACACAAGCTAGAGTCATCTGAAAGGAGGGAACCTCAGTTGAGAAACTGCCTCTAACTGAGCCACCAACCCTTCGGTTGCAGACACAGGGTGGACCGAGGCCTGATGATATGGAGCAGATGTGCTGCTCAGTTTCCATGGCTGCCTTGTCTGGTCTCAGTGGTAGAGGGTGCTCCTAATCTTGCCGAGAATTGATGTGCCAGGGTTGTGGGGTACCAAGGAGGGGCCCCATCCTTTCAGAAGGGAAGGGGAGGGAGGAGAGACAAGGACTCCGTGAGGGGGAGGGTACAGGGAGGGAAGGCAGTAATTGGGATGTAAATAAATAAATAAATAAATAAATAAATAATTTCTTTTTTAAGATACCAGCAAAAAAAAAAAAAAAGAAAAAAGAAAAAGAAAAAAAGTAAAAGAATGAAGGAACAGCAGCAGTCTTGCTGCTGGGTAGAGGACATGAGTATCTGGAATCAGGCTTAGTGAGCATCATGCAAGCAGGCTGGGTTTAAAACAGAACCTTCTGAAAAGAGGTGTATTCATGGACAAAAATGCCAAATCCAGCAACTTAGTGGATTTGGTGTATAAGTCATATTGCCCCCTCAAGACTATTGTTCCTATTTCTATGAGCAAAAGTTTTCAAAGGCTTTATCATAAAGTCTTGAAAAAGAAAAAAAAAAAAAGCTGAAGGATATTTTTGTTATTAGTAATTGATGAGGGAGGGCCAAGCCCATTGTGAGTGGTGCCATCCCTGGGCTGGTGGTCCTGGCTTTTAGAGGAAAGCAGGCTGAGCAAGCCATGACAAGCAAGCCACGAAATAGCACCTTCCATGGCCTCTGCATCAGCTCTTGTCTCCAGGTTCTTTCCGTGTTTGACTTCTCGTCAAGACTTCCTTCAGTGATGAATAGTGATGTGGAAGTATAAACCAAACAAACCGCTTCCCCGTAAGTTGCTTTGGTCATGGTGTTTCATCACTGCAGTGGACAGTCCCTAAAAGCGGCAAGCAGAAAGGCTGATGCTGTGTCTCCTCAACAAGAAAGTATTTTTTCCCAGAAGTACATTACATCTCTTTGGCAAGCACACACACACAATGTGTCCACTAAACAGCAACTGGTAGACTGTAGGTGCTACATATCGTTGAAGGTCATCCTTTAGCACAGTCTAATAAGCTTGTAATGGCTGAGAGTTAAACTCATTTATAACTCTCATTTTAGTCCGGAGTCACTACTGATGCTGTTTTCTCTGGAATGACAATTAATGGTTATTAAAATGGGACTTTTTTCTTTTTTAGTGAAGACATTGTCAAAGTGAGTTGCTTTGAAAACTGAGATCTCATGGCTCAATTGTCCCAGTTCCATTGTTTTCCCCAAATAACATGGTGGATGCTCAAACAGGTTTGCTGTGGGAATGTCAACTCTTTCTTTTTTGCTTTAGTCCGTGTTCTGTGTTCATGAGCATCTTTTTTCAATGATCATAGAATGCTATCATTAGCACAGTGGCTTATTGGAAGGCTCATCCTATGAGTTATACTAAGAACATTTGGTTAAATTGAAAGGTAAACTAAGAGTTTGAGAGTACATACGTCGGCTCTCTTAGCATCTCAGTATTATGTCTGCTTTATACTCGTGGCCACATCCTACCTTGATGCCTGATAGGATGTGGTTGCACAGATTTTCTTATCTGTGGAAAAGAAGAAGGCTGCCACTTTGAAGTAACCTGAAGACCTGGGTGAATTTTCTTGGATACTGATGTGAATAACCATATCTTTTCATGGAGTATCCTTAGTATCTTTGATTACTTTCTTATGCCATATTTAAAAAAAAAAAAGTCCTAAAATGTGACAAGTCAAGCCAAGTGGTTCTCTAGTAAAACTTTATACTTGTTTCAGAATGGCTTCCCCCTTTCCCTTTCACACACATCATGGGCAGGTACTTTGTACAATTCTGTTTTGTGTTTTAAAGGTGGTTGCTGTTATTAATTATGTCTGCAGTTCTTTTATAAGGATGTATTCTATCACTTTTAGGCTTAATAAACAATATCTACTATAGACTATCTCCTTAGTTATGTATATTGTGAATTATTTCCTTATTGAAGAGCTTAAAATTTTATCTTATGTAAGAATTTCTCCTACATTCTGGCCTGGGATACATCTCCTCTAATTCCCAACACAATTTCCTTTGAAAAACAGCAGTGAAATTTTATTAAACTCTTAATAATTTATAATGCCTAGCCAAAGAAAATAAAAATGATTACTGAAAGGCACAAGTCTTCACTACAAATAAATTGTGTGTTGGTGGCAGCCACTAATTCGAAGCAGCTTGTGAATTTGGGCAGAAAGTTTTAAATGATCTGAATTATAGTTCTAACTTAATTTGTCATCCACAGAAATGAAATGACTTCTTTAAAAACAGCAAAATGGGCTGCCAGAACATGGTACAATACATCAATCCTGGGAGCAGTTTTTAGTTCGGATGAATTCCCACTTTTTCACTGGTTTTGTCCCCCCACCCCGCCCCCCTGCGATGTAATGTTTGGCTTGTGTTCAAGGAAGATGCCCACCAAGACATGCAGTCCTATTTAGACACCATCCACGATGACTTCTTGTTCAACCTGACTCTAGTTAGGCAAGAGGCTTTGTCTCAGTGGAGACATTCTTCCTACGCATTTTTTTCATCTTTTGCAAAATATCAATAAACTTTATGAAATAGAACGTATAAAGTTAACATAGTTTCTGAAGTGTTTTAAAGGACAAAGTTGTTTATTTTTTAAGGTAGCAAGATGGAAAAAGTTTAGTAGGACCGCAGCATAATAAACCAATAAAGCCAGCTGGACAAACATTTACCCACTGAAGTAGGTGCTAAAGCCAGGCGAGAATCCGTCTATGCAGCTTGAACATGTGCTAAGAGCCTTGTTGCCGTTTCTGGCAGGTTATTCGCAAGGTTAGTACTGAGGCTACAAAGCAGTGTCAACTGGAAAGAAGCCAAGAAAAGCCTCCATGTTTTAAATTTTCAGTAGTTGGGGCTCTTACTGATCTCTGCTGTTTGTCGAGGCTCTTTCTGGAGGACATTGGAGAACAAAAACCAATTAGTTACATCTATTTTTCCCCTCCCCTCTTAAAATGCTTCTTTATTCAATTCAGTTGAGGTCTTCAAACAAAATGTGGGGTGAATTATTGCCAAATAAATCTGTAAGGAGAATGAAAATCCCAAACAAATACGCCAGATATACAGCTGCTAATCTGTCAGCTCATTGGAATATTGACAAATTCAATAATGTATTCAAGATTTTTTTCTGCTCAACTTTTAAGAAATTTTAATGTTGACCAGAGCTGTATCTTGACACTTAAGGCTGTTATCCATTAAATACATAATTGGTTTCCAAAACGTAAGGCCAGTACAGCCAAGTAGGGAGCATGGGGAAGGGATTTCCACTGTCTGCTCTTAAAGAAAACAAACACAACAACAGCTCCAGGACTGTATAAACAGAATTATCCACAGGGCCTCTTTAAAACAGTGTTTCAAAGCTTGTGAGATTTGGGATAGATATTAAGAAAAATTAAGTTATAACTTCTTTAAGGAGAGGTGTAGATATTGGTGCTTTTGTTGAGTGTGCATCCTACCAAGATGATCATTTTCAGCATATATATAGATATAGATATCTATTTATATCTATATCTATGTGTGCTATATATATACATATATACATATATATATCTTATGATCTCACTAATATTTTTCCCATAATTTCATTGACAAAAAATGAGAAGTGTCTGATAAAAGTGCAGAGGGCATAGCAGAGGTGAGAAAAAATCCCATCACGGGACTGGTTGTCACTGAGCTGTTTCTGCTATATCTTTCTTAGTGGTCTTCCATGGATGTGGTGCTAACACACCTGTTCTCTGTACCTGTTGAGTTTGGATCCAGTTTTATATATTTCTTTACTCCTTATTTATATAAACTCAACTTTCTTGTGTTGGTCACTTTATTCCATTACGATTTTCATAAACACTGAAGTTTGCTAACTTTGTCATCCCCCAACCCCTTCTTCGACTCTCATCAACTTTTAACAACTAGACATTCTCTGCAAGATTACCTGCCCCCTCCAATCATATATGTGAATCATGCTCACCTGGGCAATGATTAGACCCGTGGAACTCTGAGAAAAGGAACATGGTCACAGCCTTGAGAGTCGGCTCCCTCTCTCCTCACGATGTGGTCGTTGACAGGTATGACCAGAAAGGCCATTTGCTGTTTTGTAAAGATCAGAAAAGCTACCGGCCCTTGGCTTCCTAGGGAAGAAAAGATGTCAGCAGGAGTGTTGACCAACGTTAAGGATGTCTGCCAGTGGGATGGTGCTTCAGTAATGACAATGGGTGCTTCCTTCTTAGTTAAACCTCTGTGGAAACTCCCACAGACCAGACTTGCCTAGAAATGTCTCCTAGATGGTTTCAAATTCAATCAAGATAACAAGGAAGATTATCCATTATATTGTGTCAGAACACCTATGGATATTAATGCTGAGAAGAAAGCAAAATATGTAGGACAACCATGAGGAAATTTAAAGGAGGATATTAAGTAATATGTGGTATAATTCTGCCATTCTTTTTTTGTTTGTTTGTTTTAGACCGGCTGGCCTCCAACTCACAGAAATATGCCTGCCTCTGCCTCCTGAGTGCTGAGATTAAAGGTGTGTGTCACCATCCAGAGCGTATAATTCCATCTTGCACATAAATGTAATATGAATCCTAGTGGATATGTCGAGTGACTAGCAGTGGGTTACTATCTGTCTCAGAAGTACAGTCCTTTAGAGGCACAGAAGTGTTACATCTGAAGATTTGGAGTGACTCCAATATTTTCTTAGTGGATCTCTCTTAACATCCAGTCTCTGATTTTGAACTTGTAGGACACTGAGTTCTGAAACCCTATTGTATCATTAGATAAAACTCTGTCAGGGTTCTTGCTCCTAGTTCAGTATCTATGAGATTTTCCAAGATTTAAAAGCCTTTTTCAGCAACTATAGGAAACATCTACCTTTGTTCTGGTGCATTCTCATAAATTTGAAGAAAATAACCATTTCCTAAGCTATTTCTTCCTGAGTAGATGAGTCTACTCTTCAGAATGTCTCAAAGCAACTGACCAAGGTGTCTCTTATGTGACTGCTTTTGAATATTTTCTAATTCTAAGGTGTTTAAAATAGCCCTTCTTTAAACTTTTGTGACTTTTAATAATTAGTCATTCTGATAACAAGGATGATGTTTTAATTCATAGAAATGCCATGGAGTGGATGATGAATTTATATTCCTCTTTTATGTTGTCTATTTCATGATTTGTAACACATGGATTTTTGCCATCATTTTCTTAATATATAACCAGTCAGTAATATTATTAATAATGACTACTGTAAATGCATAGTAACACTTAGAAAAGCTTGAGGTTACGTCCTAATCACTTACACTAAAACTTTCCCCTACACTTCCTTAGTTTCCATGGCTGTGGAGCTAACACACCTGTTCTCTGTACCTGTTGAGTTTGGATCCAGTTTTGTATTTTTCTTTACTCCTTATTTCTATAAACTCAACTTTCTTGTGTTGGTCACTTTATTCCATTACGATTTTCATAAACACTGCAATTTGGTAACCTGGTCATCCCCCAACCTCTTCTTCGACTCTCATCAACTTTTAACAACTAGACATTCTCTGCAAGATTACCTGCCCCCCTCCAATCATAGATGTGAATCATGCTCACCTGGGCACTGATTAGTCCTGTGCAGAGGTTCTGTTGTGGTACCTGGTATTTAGATAGCTCCCCTAGTATGAGCATTGTAGTTGGTAAATAGCTACCCCTCTCGCCAACTGACATTCCTGAGCCTAACACAAGCCTGTTAAACCTTGCTCCCGTTCTCTTTGTGTTTTGAATAACAATTCTGGTTCTATCGCTTTATGTGAGAAATGGGGTTTGTATATCTCAAACTTCATATCCTGTTTGTTTGGTAATATAGGAGTTGAATTCTGGAGGAGTAGAAAGGAGAAGTTGATGTTATTTTAATGGGATGTTTTGAAGTTGTTATTTAAAAAGCTATATGGCTTTCGGTCAATAGTAAAGTGAATACATGCTTAGTGCTCAGTGGCCAAAACCCCTTCCGCTTCACACACAGCTTTCTAGTGTGCTGCTCTAATTTAACATCATTTAGATGTTTTAGTCAGTACCAATAGTCGCAAAAGAAATGGACCAAAGGGAATTGAGCGAAGCTTGTGCTCTTTTTTTTGTGCAGGGTTTTACTTATAGATTACCCTTAAGTCGTCTTTTTTTAGAAATCATGAATTATGAATGGAAATGGCGAATGCCCTCTCCAGTACAAGGTGCTCCTGTGCAGAGACTCTGGTGTAGCAGAAACAGCTCAGTGACAACCAGTCCCGTGATGGGATTTTCCCCACCTCTGCTATGCCCTCTGCACTTTTATCAGACACTTCTCATTTTTTGTCAATGAAATTATGGGAAAAATACTAGTGAGATCATAGGATATATATATATATATATATCATATATGTATATATGTATATATATGCACACATGGATATAGATATAAATAGATATCTATATCTATATATAGATATATCCATATATATAGGAGATATATAGATATATCTGAAATATATCTATATATACATATAGATATAGTTATACTATCTATGCACATATCTACATATACATTGATATATCTTATATGTATATACATTTATGTCTCTATATATGTTTATGTGTATATACATATACTTTGAAGACTAGAAAGAAGACACCCCCACCAGTATATGATCCTTCCACAGTTTTCTACCTATAGTCTCTTTTGGGTCCAGATGTGATTTCAGGACAAAGCCTGGCTGGCACAAACGGTGCTGACTTATTTATTGTGGGGATCAAATTGGTGTCATGTCATCACCAGCCTCGTGACAGCCATGACTTTGTTATTCTGGTGCTGAATTGCTACTCTCCCACAATCCTTTCTTCCCTCAAAATCATAATCAGTGTGAAAACAGCCCCTGTCCCCAAGTATTCATCTGTGGGCTTAATGTTGATAATGAAACCCTTGTTTTGCTGGAAACTTGGGCTTTTGTTGAGTGTGCTTCCCACCAAGATGATCATTTCCAGCATGTGGAGCCCATTAGGCCATGCTGGGGCTGGCTTCACAGTTCAATCTGCTAGCACTGCATCTGTTCCTATCCTGATGATAACACCTGGATCAGTTTAGAAGTTGTGTAGAAGTTTAAGAGACTGTGTAGTTAATTTCTAAAACAACTGTTGGTCTTTAGATGTGTGAACCCCATGGTTTTTCACATTCCAGAAGAACTCATTGCCATTTGAACACTTTTATACCTGCATGTGCTTTCTGAACGTGAAATAAAAAACACGTGTCTCCTCCACGGTCTTCATTTTCATTTAAACTCTTGTGCAGGGTGACATTGGGGAGATTGTTGCTGTTCTCTTTCCTTCCCTTTTGGGTGACAAGGAAGATGCCTTAATATTTAACTTCTGTAACCTTTAGCAAATGTTCACGAAAATGCCTAGCTGATGGATGACTTTCTTTTCTGCTTTGTCAAAACAAGTACATCCTCACAGCCTGAGCCATTTATGATACCATAAGTAAGCCACTGATTCCTTTGGAAGCTGTGAAGTAGACAGACATTAAAAATTAAAAGAAATGCTATTCAGTTACTAAGACTACATGCCATATCTCTGTGGCTAGCTAAAAGCATGGTGCCAGTTCACTGGAGCTTTGAAAAGCGACCTTTCCCGATGACCTCTTGCCTTTTAAAGACAGCACAGTTTGGAGTTCCTGTTCAATATGCTAAAGGCCCTTGGGGAGTTGTACAGTACTAGTCCCATTAGAAACATTGAATATCACCCCAGCATGCCTTCGGAGAGGAAACCATTAGAGGACAAGTCTGAGAACGCATGTGAGACACTCTGCTTTGGCAACCTCTCCAAGACAAGTGTTAATATTAGTTTTTCCATGCTTAAAAAAAACAAACAAACCACATTTTCTCTGCATAAAATGACCAGGATAAAGCATACGATGCTGCCCTTTAGGTCAAAGATCTATTTCTGATCTTAAAACTTTTTTTTTGGGGGGGGTCACAATCTAAGCCATCATGACCATAGCTCATGTGTTTAGGTTTTGCTCACATGAATAACATAAAGAGATCCCTAACAAAATTATTTTGATCTGCAGCTTTTACTTGCAAACCCAGCAGAGTTTTAATGTATATTATCTGTCTTTTTTATTGAATATTTTCCTTATTTACAGTTCAAATGTTATCCCCTTTCCTGGTTTTGCTCCCTCCTGGAAATACCCTATCACCTCCTCCCTCCCCCTGCTTCTATGAGGGTATTCCTCCACCCATGCACCCACTCCCACCTCCCCACCCTCAATTCACTGGGGCATCTATCGAGCCTTCATAGGACCAAGGACCTCTCCTCCTATTGAGGCATGATAGGCCATCCTCTGCTACATATGCAGTGGAGCCATGTGTACTCCTTTGTTGATGACTTAGTCCTTGGGAGTTCTGGGGGATCTGGTTGGTTGATATTGTTGTTCTTCCTGTGGGGTTGCAAATCCCTTCAACTCCTTCAGTCCTTTCTCTTACTCCTCCATTGGGGACCCTGCACTCAGTCCAATGGTTGGCTGTGAACATTGCCTCTGTATTTGTAAGGCTCTGGCAGGGCCTCTTGTCATATCAGACATTATCTGTCTTTCAAATGTACTGTCTTTGAAAATAAGTGTCTTCTGTGATTTGAAATGCTTGAACTAATTATTTTTCTGTCTCATACAAAGAAATTACAAGGTTTGAATTTATGCCTAAGAAAATCAGTTTATAGAGCACAATATCATGTTTCACTAGAAAAGATGATCTTAGTTCCAGAGATAGTACAGTCACTGCCATTCTTAGGGTGAAGCTGCTCCACAGAATATCCTAATTAAGATGTGACATACACACTCTGTGACCCTCTCTTTTTCTTTTGTGCCTTTTAAATCACCTCACTTAACTTCTTAGTCATCTATCCTGACAGAGGTAGACTGCTGTAAGACTATCATTTCTGGGCTCTTAGATTAGCTAATGGGCTTAATTTGTGGTTAATCCAAAGGCAATTTAGCACAGGGCCAGTAAGGGAAAAATACCAAAGGTGTTGGGGAAGTATGGTAAGAGAACGATAAATGATATCAGTAGCCGAATGCAGTCTTTAGATGTACTGACATTTCAGAAAAGTGGCACCATTTTTGTTGAAGGCAGGAGCCTGCAATAATGTTGAGTTTGACCTTGAACTTGCAATCCTCATTTCTCAGCCTCTACAACTATTGGATTATGGGGATATGCCACCATGATCTTTTTTTACGTTTTGCTTAAAAACAAAACAAAAACAAATATCAAAACCAAAATGTACTCTGTATGGAAGTGAAGAAGTCAAGGAGAATATATATGTGTATATATATATATAATATTTATATTTATATTTTATATATAACATATGTATATATAATATATTTGTATTATATATTATATGTGTGTATATATAATATATTTATATTTTATATATATGATATATATACATATGTATATATATATAAAGAGCAGCCAATGTTCTTTAACTGCTTAGCCATCTCTCCAGCCCTAAGACAGTCATTTATTAAGTGTCCGTTGGGTACCAGGCATCAAGCTTTGGAATTAACCTGGTTATCTTATTTAACCTACATCAGCAGTGGTTTATAGACAAGAAAGGGGAATCACAGAGAAGAAGTCCAAGAGGAATGATTTCAATCAAGACTTGGCTAACTCTGCACGTCTGAGGACGTGCATTTTTGACATGGTACAAGAATAATATTAGAAGTTGCTTCAGATAAAAGATGAGTGTAGTTTCCTCTTTATGGATTGGAGTGAAAAATTAGATGTGTTATGCTTAGATTCCTCTGATTGAATACTATCTTCTCTTTCTTGTACTTAGATTCTGCTTGTTCATTTCATGCCTTGTGCATTTATTTAATTAGAATGATTACTTGTATGTTGAAAAAGTTTTATTGGCAGTGGTGGGGGTGATAGAAATTATGCTCACTGATGGCAGTCGTCATCAAGTGTGAGATGATCTCAAGCCTCACTTGGAGAGTCCATCTAGTTTATTGGCTTAGGAGTCAAAATGAAAGGTTAAAACTTGGTACTCCTTAATGCAGCTGCTCAGTTGATGTTAACAAAAGCGTACAGTGTACCATTTTTCTCACTCTGCTCTTCTTAAAGGCACATGTTTGTGCTCTGTCAATTGTCTGTTAGTAACATGAGATCTAAAGGAGCTAGCTGACTATTCTCGCATAACATTTAGCACATGTATATTGCACGCCTCCGATGTGATTTATTTAAAAGGCTACAAACAGAAAAGGCATCAGAACTTCTTGGAATTTAATTTATTCCTTGATTATTAAACTGTCACCAAGGACTGACATCCCAGATCAGAAAATACTACATATTGGAATGGCAGTAAATTTTAATGGTGAAGTTAATATCTCTTTCTGTCTCCATTTTTTTTTTTTTTTTTGCATGAAATATCTCTTGCCTTGCATGACAAATTAGAGAGTGGCTGGCGGTTTGTGGACCAAATGTTTGGGTACTTTGCGTAGGCTCATCTGTGCTGGTTTTAAATGAGAGTGTTTTCCTCTCTGCCTGTTTCTCATCAGGGCTCATATATTCTTGCGTCCAAAAAGACTCTCTGATTTAGCTGTGAGGCTGATTTTATTGTAGGGATGTCTGTGTAGTCTGTCATCACAGGCAGTTCTGGTGAAACTGCCCATGTTGTGCGTGTGTGTTGTGGCAATATGTTCAAGTCTGATCTTTCTCAGATGCATGTGTGAGTGTGCGCAACTCTTTTATAGCTGAAAAGGAGATGCAGGCAGCAAAACTTTCTGCCAGAATATGTTTTCTATTAGATTTTGTAAGACGAAATTATAGGTTAGCGTGGTGCTCTCAGGAGGCCGACGCTCGCACCCGTCACTGGAAGACAGCTAACACCTTCCTTTGACTCACGTTTTCCAAGATTCCTTAGTGTTAAAAGATGAATTTCCTTTTGAAATGCAGAAATTAAAAGAATATGGCCCAAAGCATTTTTATAGCTTTATTGAGTCTTGAGGGCAGATATATGGATTCCAGACAAAATGCAATAATAGACCAAGGGCTTTACTTTCAAATGGCCTTACCAACACTTCCTGCTGGAGATTTACATCCAGGAGGAAGAACAGCAACTGCTTTGACAGTTAAAGGGAGTGGGCTGGAGAGCCACACTCATGTTCTTTCTGAGTATCTTCTTTAATTAACTTGCTCCTCCTACTCCAGTCTCCTGGTTTGGGAGCCTTACTGGGAGTGTTAAAATGAAATAATGCATGTGCTCTGTGAATATTTTTAATCTCAGGGTAAATATGAAGTACCATCGCCATTTTACTATGTCTGTCTGGTGAGCAAATGTACCCTTGTGGTATTGGTCCCATTGGTAAGACTGAGATTCTCCTTCTTCTTTGGTAAGTACCTAGTCAATTCTGGCATAACTGAATATAAGACATCTCTTATATCCCTTTTTCTATTCACAGAGAAGTTCAGACTTTTAGGAAAAACAAGATTGAAGGTACAGTGTCCGAGAAATAAAGCCTGGCTGGGTATAAATATGCCAACAGTGGGCAGGGTGTTTGCCCCTGCCATGTATTTCTGTGTAGTGGTCTGTAAGTGCTTCCATTACAGAATCACCCAGTCCTGTAGCATACACAATAGAAATTTGTTTTCCTACAGTTTTTGATGCTAGAAACCAAGATGGAGGTGCCAGCAGCTTTGCCTTCTCTTGTAGTCTTTGTTTTTATCATTTAGAAGGTTTATTTATCAAAATGTCCTCCCCCAGCCTTTCCCTTGAGAACTTCATGCATCCCCAGTGTCTCTCTAGGTGTACATTTTTTTTTTTTTTACATAGACACCAATCAGATTGTGTCAGAAACAACTCCTGAAGTCTCATATTAATTTAATAACCATTTTTAATGTCCTTATCTGAATGTGTCACTCCCTGAGGTATTGAGCGTCTCATGTATTTAGGAGAGATGGGGAGACCACTTAGCCCATATTTGGCAGAGTAATAGAAAAGTGGGTCCCCTCCTAGAATCTGGAGGCAGCTCTAGTCTTTGCAGAACTAAGTCTCAGGCGAGACTCTTCAGTTCTCACTTCCAAGGCTATCTGTCTTCACTGACTTGGAGCCACAGTGGGTATGGCAGTGTTGAACATGAGCACATTTTGTAAAGTGTAAAGTGATATAAACACAGAATGATGCCGTAACTGGAATACCTGTGAGGATACATTGGCAACATTTGGGAAATGTAAAATATAAAATGTGAAGGCTCATTGCAGACACTTGGCTGAGTTGTCTTCTTGGCTGTTCTTATATTTGGCTGATGGAGAAGTGAGGATAAAGAAAGGTGATCGGGTTAAGACTCACTTCAGAAAAGACAGTAAGAAAGTGAAAAGATAAGCAGAACATCTGGATACTTTAACACGAACAGCTTCCTGTCGGTGACACAGTCTTTTAAAAGGCTATTTAGTTTTTCCTTTTAATAACTCTTCCCCATTTTCATGATCTGGCTACGTTTAGGGTGGGAGTCACTTGATCTTGACCATGGCCAGTGGGCATTTTCCCTCTTTACCTGTGCTGTAAGGAACAGGAACACTCCTCAAGGATGTGACACTTTAAAAGAAAGCAATACCATCCCTAGCACATTGGGACATTCGCCATCATCTTCATATATCTATTCTGAAAATGAGTTGTACTCTAATGTCTAAAAATTAAGTGACAGGGCTTGTTTTCAGCAGTTCAAACATGCTTGTTTAGAGTGTAGTTGGATGCCTAAAACCTTGTGTATATAGACAATCTTCTTGTCTTCTACATGAGCTCATAGACCAAGACTGAGCTCAAAAGAGAGATGCTGGAATATGTTGGTTACACTTATATTCTCTCTTAGAATCTAGTAAATATTAAGTAGGTAGTTAAATAGCCCCCTGGACCCCCACAGGTCCCCTCCTCATGCGTACTTTTTTGGAGACAGAATATCATTTGCAGCCTCTACCTTGTGATATCTTTGCCTCATCAGGCAGAACAATGGAATTAAACTTGTGCTATCATGCTCAACTAGACTACTATAGAGTTTGAAAAGTTACAAGTATTGAGTCACACTTGTTCTTTTTTTTTAATTATTGAAATATATTACAAATACAGGCCCTTTGTAGTAGAAACATGCTATGATTTGTAAAACCAAAGAAATAAGATATAAAGTATTTATTACTACTCATGCCATGTCACCTGTAAACCTAGCTACTAAGGAGGACAAATTGGGATAGTAATGAGTTCAAGGCCCGCCTTGGCTACTAAGGGGCAGTCCAGACTGGACTCAAGACTTGTGATATGTCTTGCCAAAGCTTTTAACATGCTGAGCTTACAGGTGGGTACCACATGCCTGGCCTCTCCTACTTTATGCATATGAAACTCTACTGACAAATTCATGATGGCTATTACTTGTATACTGAACTGATTCTTTTACTTGGTTTAATAATGAGAACATTCCAAAGTACCTCTTCAAAGCAGTTATCAGTTTCTTGAAAATTAGCTGGGTAGATTTAAGCTTTTAGTTGTGGCTGAATCAATTTCGAATACTGGAAAAGAGACACTCATTCCTTGATAAATTAGATACTGTCTCTTGATAAATTAGGAAGGTGTAATGCACATATAGTAACCAAGTAAATGAGTAGGAAATATTTTCCATCATATAAGTTTCAAAGCCATAGAAAAATTTCAAGATGTTCAGGAGATAATATTTGAGCTGAGGATGCTTTTAATCAGTGGAATGAAACTTCTGGAGTCTAGTATTCCTGATATCTTCCTGCTGTTAGTCTTTGCTTTAATCTTGCTAAATAGTTTCCATGTAAATATCATTTAGAAACATCTTTAGGTAACTACAGTTTCAACTTCAATGAACAGCTTTCCTTTGCAGGAGTTAATACTAGCCAGGGGCAGTTAAAACCTTTTAGAGACCTGTTGTAGAAAATTTGAATCGGCCACATTGTTTTATCTTGAGAGTTTAGGATTCTTCAAAAGTATTGAGGAGAGAGTGTTCTCCCAGCTTTGTCCCTATGAGAAGACAAGGTGCCAGAGGAAGCAGTTTTGGGATGAGGACAGAGTTGCCTTAGCTCTGGGAGGGTAATTTCCAGTAATTTGGATTTAGATGCAGTTACAGCCTAAGCTGTCTTTAAATGGATTTCCTTATCTAGTTTCGGAGGATTGTTTGGTGGGATAGGAGCAGATTGCTGGTTCCTCCCAGCTCATGAATGCCTTTTCATTGCTTATGGGAAAAGCTCTCAAAGGAATGGAGGAGGAATTTGCTAAAAAGTACTCCTTTGGTTGCACGATCTACCTTTGCGGTCACCAAACTTGTGCTTTGTGTCTATCCCACTCCAGCCTTTTGTGTTTAGCTGGGAAACTGGCTCTTTCTCACATCTTGTGACCTTTCTCCCAGACAGCGAGATGGTGAGAATTTATGAAGTGGTAGTTGCTTATGAAGTTATCATTTCTGACCTTGACAGGTTTACAGTCTAGTTGGGGGAGATCAAGAAGCAAACGAGCAAGCAGTTCCCGGTATAATGATAAATGGCAGCCTGATTCTAGTGCTTCTCATTGTCCCTGGACCTTAAGACATCCCTGCCCAAGCAGTAGAGTGCCTTTCTATAAAACGTCCTTGCTCTGTCCGATTCTGAAATACATCACTTATCCTCAAACTGAGACAGAATCAAGATGTTCTAGTATTTTCCTCATTCCCCTACCCTATTAGCCAAGTATTTGCATATTAACTGGAGCTTTCTAAATATAATGGCTTATCCCTAAAGAGGGACTTTAATGAAGGGATTATAGGTTAAGTGGCAAATGAGTGCCAAAGACATTTAGGTAAGCCAATTAACCTGATGGTTTTTCACAGTTAATTATCATTGTGTGAGCAGGGGTTAGTGCTCAGAGTGAGTGAACTACTTTTAGATGAAAGTGATAATTCCCTACATGCTTAAAACAATTTAGAAATTTTCTAAAGAGGTGAATGAAGCTTCCCATATTAGTCATCTCTAATTAGAATCGAGTTTATCAGACGTTTCTTGCATACCTACTGTGTGTTACCTCTTCAAAAGTGAATGAGTTGTGTTTTCTGTTACTACAATGGGGGAGATAAAGTTGTTTCAAGAAGGAAAGTGAACTACACATAAAGGTCACTGGGGTCACTGGAGAGAGCGGCCCCGGAAGAGGTTGTGGTAGTTCTGCTGTCCCAGTGTTCCTTCTCACTGCCTCTTCAAACTCCCCACACTTCTGTGTGCTTTGGAAATTCTGACTGTGGTTCTGGTAACAGGTCCCAGCTTGAGTCACTACTTCATCGACTTCCTGACACAACTGTAGGCTTGCATTCCCCTTGCCAGGTTCCAGCAGTTCTGAAATGGTTTGTTTTATGTGCTACTATAGCCATGAGTATTTTTATTAGAAGAAGATTCAGCACCCTCTGCTGTGAAATTCCTTGTACATTTATTTGCTTCCTCTGTTTGGCTGAGTATTACTCAGTCTCGGATTCTTGACTATTTTGCACAGTGTTCTGTTTTGCCCTTTGCAGTACCTAGCCAACGAACAAGTAGATAAATAATCAGGCAGGCGAGTGCTTTCTTTGACAGATCTAGTCTTTATTCTATTGGGAATTGAAAAGGGAATATTAAACACACCCGTGTGCCACTCTCAATATTCTCTCTCTCTCTCTTTCTCTTTCTGTCTTCCTTCCTCCTTCCCTCCCTCCCTCTCTTCCTCTCTCCCTCCCTCCCTCCTTCCCTCCCTCCTCCCTTCCCTCCTACTTGTTTCTTCTGAAACACCTCTTATATACCATCCTGTTTGAGATACTTGGTCCTTGTCGTAAGAAGTCAGTATTATTAATGGGAATGCATTAGTACCCAAAGCTAATTGCAAATGCAGTGAGCCACAGTAACCAGGAAGTCCTTCTCATGTAGTTTTCAAATTAACATGCTGTAGTGGCAAAGATATAATGACTGGAGGAAAACAGTCAATATTTTTCCAGGAGACAAGAAAGGGTTTGAACCAACAGAAGGATGCTGGGGACATTGAATGGCATTGTGATGTTTATGTGGACATAATAAGCTATTGACCTAGGAGTTTGTATATGTTGGCTATGAGGATTTCTTTTCTTTTTTTCTTTTCTTTCTTTTTTTTTATGAAAAGAAAAAGGGCATGATAAGGGATTTCTATAGAGTGAAGGTGGAGTTAGTGTTACATTTCTGGAACTTTTTTTTAGCTCGTAGCATACATAATGGATCAAAGTAAGAAGGCAGACAAGAGGCAAAGCTATTGAGTTCCCTTTAACAATATTTATTGCATGCCTACGATATGTTGGCCACTGAGAGGAAAGGACATAGTTTCCTTTTCCTGAGGGGACCTATAGCCTAATAAAAGGAGAATCCAAATGGCTAGGAAATTCTAGTCCGTGTGCTGAGCAGCACAAGCAAGGAATAATGGAAGCCTGAATAAGGATTTTAGAAAAGGGAGAAAAGGTGGATCCAAGGGATGTTCAGATGTGGTGGAAAGCTTCAAAATACCCTTAAACAATTTTTAAAAAGAGATGTAGAGGCAAAGAGAAAAGGGCCCTCACGGGAAACCTCCAGTTCAGTGATGTAGTAATGATAGCGTTCAATGTGGGAACTGTATAAGATGGAGAGAGTTTGTAGGAAGAATCTGTGTGGATGCAGTCTTAGCAAATATGAGGAATGAAAAGAGCAACTGCACTGTTAAACGAGAAGTGTATAATGAATGCTGTGCTGTGTAGCACTGTTGATTGCATGAGTTAGACAAACATCACTTGGAGGAAGCTGCATCTGTTGGCTTTAGGCACAGCTGGATGCAACTATACCAAGAAGTGTCCCCTTTTCCTGTTTGCTCTGGTTTCTGATAGCATAAATTGGCTTCCTTTCTTTAAACCATGCTAGGATTTCATCTCACTCTCACAATATGATACCCTTGGCACCATCTTGACTCTGATTGGTTGGCTCACCGTTCATTCAGTTGTGTGGCCAGGGATGGAGATGAAGACTATCCTTAGGGGCAGAATTCAAAGACTTTTCCTCGGGTTCTGAGGGCAGCCTTGACCTGGTCTGTAAGAGCTGAGAGTAAGTGGGAGCTGTTTCTTAAAGGAAATAACAAGGTACCTATTTCAGCAAGAAGAGGTCAGCAAAACCAGCAAGTCTTACTGTTATCCATCAAAGTGACATTGCCTGATATGCTCCTTGCCAGAGCCTTGCTGGGAAGGGTTGTGCTTACCTGCAAAGTGTCCATCGGGATGTAAAGGTACTTTGTATTAGTAGAGAAGTCAGGATTCCATTACTCGTTTCCATATAGGGTGTGGGCAGTAAGCAGGAGAAATGGCTTGGGGTAGAAGCCTCATGACCTGAGTTTGATCCCTGACACTTCTGTAGTATGCATCTGTGATCTCAGTGTTCATCTGGGAAATGGGAGCAAAGACAGGAGAGTCCTGTGGAAGATTGCTGGCTTGGCCCATGCAGAGGCAAAGCACAGACAAACAAGCCTCCCAAACCAAGCATTAATAAGAGAGACCTTGTCTCAAAAACGAGGTGGCAAGTGGAGGGGAACTTGCCAAAATTGCCTCAGACCTCGATACTCTTACCGTATTTGTGGCTACATGATCTACATACGAGTCCAGTTAGATTTGAATGTAATGGTGTGTTTCTGTAGGCCAGAGTCCAACATTGGGAAGTGGGTTCTTGACTTCCACCCTAGTCCTGGGATCTAATTCAGGTAGTCAGGTTTATCCATTGAGCACTTTTCTTTCTTTCTTTCTTTCTTTCTTTTTTTAATCTGTTGAGGTATCTCACCAACTTAAAGCCGCAAGGTGTTTTTAGTGAAATACTCATAACTTCAATCCTCCTAATCTGACAAGTATAAACTCTAGTAAGTGTTGAGAGCAACATTGCTTGTGTGGATACAAGCACCAGTGGTTTGGGGTTGGGGGTGGTAACAGCTTACACAGAGTACATACATGTGTGTGCGTGTATGTGTAGTGCATTATACACACTTGTGTCACAAGGACATGCTTTATACATACACTTTGGCGTGCATGTATATGTCATTCGCTCCTATGTCATGAGACACGTTGTGTTGCACATAGGAGTGTACTTTGGGTTTATTCCTCAGGGGAGTCTGACAAGGCAATTACACTTATCTTTAGTTTACAAAAGTAAATACCAGAGTGAGAGGTGAGGGCACACTGTGATACCCTATCAGTCAATGTGTGTCCAGTTGGTTACAGAATGTATTTCATCTCCCCACTTCTCTCCTCCCTTCTCCTCCTCTCTCCTCTCCGTCCTGGAATCATGGGTGCTGCGTTACAAGGCAGCTCTACCACTGAGATGCTTTCTGAGAAGCACTTTCTTAGGCGGTGTATTAGACTGCCTTGTTTCTGCTTAAATACATCTGTTTATAAATTGATGAAACATGGTTAGTTAACAAAAAGCATTCTTTTTCTTCTCTTGTGCAACAGATTTTAACCTTTTGCAAAGTTGTCGTTTTTCTCCTCCCCCTGCTTCGGGGCTTGACCTTTCTGTACATTTCTTTTTTTGTTTTGTTTTGTTTTTTTGTTTTGTTTTTGTTTTTGTTTTCTTTCTTTCTTTCTTTCTTTCTTTCTTTCTTTCTTTCTTTCTTTTTTTTTTTTT
>NW_022196910.1:32560498-32652255 GCF_008632895.1 Mastomys coucha | reverse complement strand
ACATCACCAAAGGATTTTACCTCCATTGTAGCTAAGCTGAGAGTTGATAGTTCTGCTGCACCAAAAAAATGAATTTTAGGCATGATTTTTGTTTCAACACAGAAGTGGCAGAGCATTCGACTCTTGCTGGCTGGAGCATCAGTCTGCTCTGAAGTACTAATGGGCCTCACTTGTGAGGGTGCTTGCCATAGGAAAGGTCAGCAGGTGGGAGAAATAGCAGTGTGAACCTGTACTCAACAATTGGTGAGGGGCCTGTGACATGCCCTCTGTCAGCTGTATTAAGCACTGCTGGCCTTTGTCAACATTTATTAAAAAAAAAAAAAAATTACAAGGCAGCAAAACCCAGAGAGGTACAAATTAACAAAACCAGAAGCAGATTAAGACATCTGTGCAAACTGGACATACTGGACCTTTCTGCTTCAAAAGGATTCTGCCTACAAGTGCTTTCCTTCCATTCCCCCTTTGTTACTCTGGCCCCCACTTCCCCACCCCCTGCTTTCCCTAGATGGAAATTTTCTGGATTCTTCACTATCATTCTGAGTTTTTCTGATATCAGCTCCTGCAGACAACGTGGGGAATCAGACCAGCATGCAGTTCTGTTTTGGTGTTAAGGTGTTTCATTAGCTGTGAAATAGCAGACGTCGTTTTCACTGTTTCTATTTTGAACTCATAGAAAATGCAAATGGATCAAACTCTATTTTGCTTAGTGTCAAATGACGACCCCCTCATCCTGGGGGAAGATCATTCAGATTCTCGTAAGGCCCTTTGGTCTGTCTTTCCGAAAGCAGTGAGGAGTGGTGTCCTAAGGCGGCCCTTATCATTGACTCACAGGTGTGACATGACTCCTATATGAAAGCCCAATGCAGTTTTATAACATTTCGTGACCTTTTGTCATACTGTTCATTGGGTAAAGAAAAGTCCTGCTTCGGCTGATAGCACACATTAAAGAATGTCATCATGCAGATGTGTCCCTCAACCTAGTATGTTCTCCACAGAGGTGAGGTATGTCCTGGTGCTTGCCTCTTGCTTTAGTAACACCGCTTGCCCTTTAATTTCTTTTTATTAAAGATTTGTTGCTGGGCTTCAGAGTTCCCCCACCCCCCCATGAAAGCCTAGGACTTGCTAATCTTGTTCCTTGTTCTGAAATTCTCGTTTTGTGACGGGCAGATGGAGCTTATCGCTGCTTGCTGCAGGTCACCAGCTTTACTGCTATCATGTGAAGAAATTCCAGCTGCTTTGGGCAGAGTTTTCAGGTTTCTTCAGTTTTCTTTTTTCTCAGAAAGCTTTTACAGAGTTGCTCAAACGTCAGAGAATAATTGGGTCAACGAAGATCATTCTCCATCTTTCTTGGACAGTCCATTGCAAGGGTGAAGCATTATTTTAAATTATGTATTTCCTCCCTTTTCTCACTGTGTTCATAAGGGCCCCTATCCCAAGACGCTTTGCCCTTAGAGCCGAGGCTCTCACATAGAAACTTCAGTGGTTCTGCATTGATACTAGAGATATACACGTCATTTTTGAGGTTAATATTGAGCATAAGCCAGTCAAGCTTCATTCTGAATTACTTGAAATCTGCTCTCTCTGACAACACTGTTTGGCAGTATGTCAGTTTTTCATATTTCTTTTAAATTTTAATTATAACCCATCAAGTCTTAAGCAATTACTTCTGGGTTAGACTCTTGATGAATGTCATAGCAGGGTGTTTTAATTTAATGGATCTAGAAAAAAACATCTGTTTCTAATATTTTAAAAGCCAATTTATATGGAAATTCACTTAATATACAGTCGATACACGGAGACTTGAAAAATCAAAATGGAAAATCAAACAACTGTGATGTCGTCCGTCTTCCATTAACAAAGAATTTTACTGTGTCTGGGCTCAGCTGCTGCTACTAGTTAACACTCCCAGAATCATGGCTTAGAAGAACTAGCAGTGTAGTCTTAGAGAAAGAGGACAGTTAAAGCTAGCATGTAGCACGAATGACAGCATGTCATTGTCCTCTGATTACTTTCATTAGTTATATGCAACTTCTGTTCTGGGCTATGGAGTCTATTGCAACTCAGTGGTAGTTCATATGAAAGACGAGGTGCCCAGGAGATGGGAGGTTAAACTTCTGCCTTTAAGATGCTTTCTGGAAGGTGCATCCACAGGTTGATCTGAGACCCTGGCATATATATATAGCAGAGGTCTGCCTAGTCTTGCCTCAGTAGGAGATGTGCCTAGTCTTTAAGAGACTTGAGGCCCCAGGGAGTGGAGAGGCCTGGTAGGGATGGGGAGCACCCTCTTGGAAGCAAAGGGGAGGAGGAGCAGATGAGGAATTGTGGGAGGGGGACTGAGAGGGAGAGCAACTCTGGGATGTAAATAAATTAAAAACAAAGATGCCTTCTGAAACTTTGATAGATCAAAGTTTGTCACGTGACCTTATTTAACATGAAAGGAAGCATGAGAGAGAGCCATACTCCCAGCTCAAAACATTTGATTAAGATGAATGAGGAAAAGCTCATGTATTAGGGCACTATAGAACTATTTCTATTATATAATATTAAGACAAAGTTGAGAATTTTCCAGTTCTGGAGCTTTACAGTCCTCCTGCCTTGTAACTCAGGGCTCTCTAGTATTCTGATGAGAGAGTCGGTGCCCCAGGAGTATAAAGTAATCCAGATGTCTCTTTTTTGACCAGGAACTATAATAGCACAGAAGAGGAATTTTCTAAACAGAATCACTTACATGCCATCTTTAACATAGGAATTCTATCCTCTTAAGACTATTGATCATTTAATAAAAAATTTTGAAAAATTGCCAGTCTCTCTGGGCTGGTGTCTTGAGTGGACCTTGGGCGCAAGCTCTGCAGCCAGTCCCACAACACCCATAGAAAGCTCCACTCCCAGGCACTCTGACACTCTCAGGATCAGAGGTGAGGAGGACCCAACATCTGTCCCAACACTGGGAGTAACTGGGACCAGCAGGACCAAGCACACAGGAACTCCACCAGCAGAGTGGCTCAGGTTCCTTCCAGTCTCTCTGGGCTGGTGTCCTGAGCAGACTTTGGCCCCAGGCTCTACAGCCAGTCCCACAACACCCAGAGGAAGCTGCTGCACTCCTAGGTGCTCTAACAATCCCAGGGTCACAGGATCCCAGAATCACAGGATCACAGAGACAACCTGACTCTGAGGAGTTCTGACACAACCAGGATCACAGGAAGGACTGACTCCAGTCATATTTAGCAAGGGCAGGTAGCACTAGAGATAACCAGATGGCAGGGTCAAGCGTAAGAAAATAAACAACACAAACCAAGGTTACTTGACATCATCAGAACCCAATTCTCCACCATAGCAAGTCCTGGACACACCATCACACTGGAAATGCAAGATTCAGATCTAAAACCACTTCTCATGATGATGATACAGGACCTTAAGAAAGACATAAATAGCACCCTCAAAGCAATACAGGGGAACACAGGTAAAGAGCTAGAAGCTCTTAAAGAGGAAACACAAAAATCCCTTAAAATTCTGAAAAATTTAAAACAATTATGTATTTAATCAAATTCTCTGTCTTCAGATTCTTCCCATTACCCACCCAATGAAAATGAGACAAAGACACACATTCAGAGAGAGAGAGAGAGAGAGAGAGAGGCAGAGAGAGAGAGAGAGAATGAATGAATGAATGAATGAATGAATAATGAAGTGTCTTGTGTTAGATAACTATTCCAGAGCACCCCACTGGGGGAAAAAAAACAACTGATTTATTTTTCCTCTCCTAGTAGCACTGAGGTGAAAATTACTTCTTGACTGTGCCTACATCTTTTTCTCTGGTAGAATTCTCTCTGTCTTGATCAAGTCTAAGGTTATTGGCATCATTAATAGTGAGAATCAGGTATGGATTGTATCTTATGGATCAGGCCTTAAATCTAAGGAAAATGTGACTGGTGATTTCCAAGCACTTCTTCCACTACTGTACCAGTGGGTATACCTTGCAGGTAAGAAACTATTGTTGCTCTCAGGGTTTGTAACTGAGTGAGATTGATGGTGCTTACTTTTCTCTTTCATTAGCTTGTAAAGTACCTTCTAGCAGTATGAATGCTGGTCAGTAGCGGCAAGCTTCTGGTTGAGCACCAGTTCTATTTGTCCTTGTTTGATGATAGAGTTATGTAGTATCTCCAGTAACTGGGTTTCCCCAGTTGAGGAGGCTATCCAAGAGCACTGGCAGTAGCCTTCTCTGCTCCGTTCCCCTAAACCTCTCTCTGTTGAACCCTCCTATTCTAATTTTCTTTGTAACATTATATTCTATTTCCCTTTCTTGGAAGATTCCCTTCTCCTCCATGGTTCTTAACCATATACCTACCCTCCAAATATTCTGAATAAAACACACATTTGATTATTTTATATTTGTCATGACATTACACTAGAAATCTCATCAGTGTCATTCTGATCAAGGATTGCTAAAGTCTTCCATGGATGAGATAATTACATATTCTTTTAAGTAGTCTTTAAAGCAAAGATAACCATTAACAATTTTACATTTTTATAGCTACTCCAATGGTGTAGCTATAAAACCCAGTGGTGTATAGATTACATTTTGGGAAAACTCAGAGTTTTTAAAACATAATATGAACGATGATACTCTTATGTAACTATTCCAAATGCATATGACATTGATCCAGTTGTTAGTTTATCTTTCTCAGCTGTACTTTCGTCACCTGAGAGATGTCAATAGTCAGATATCAGATCATAGCAGTGTTTGGTTAGTGTTGTTTGGAAGTTTAGATGAGAAGTTGTACCGAAGGGAACCAGCATGTATGATAGACAGCAAGTATCCAGTAAACATTAGATCCTTCCTTTTTGACATTGATGTGGAATTGTTGAAGTATATAATCCTGGAAATACATTTGAGTCAGTCGACAGTGCAGTATCCTTATGATTTTACAGGTGATGGCAGCGCCCGTGAAGTGCAGAATCAGGAAAGACTGTAGTGTAAATAATGGCAGGCAGACAGGTGGAGAGCCTTCTCACCTCTCATCCTTCTGGCTCTCTTTGCCACAGCTTCCTTGTGATCCACAGACAAGCATGGACACCAGCAGTGACCGTATCAGTGTATGGCATCTCTGCTTTCTCTCGAATCCTCCTGCATCAGAGCCATCTTTTTCTCTGATATTCAGGTGATGGGTGGCTGAGGAGCACTCTTTTAAGGGCCTGGTACTTAGCTATTCTTAGGAGGTGCTGATGCTGGATCCGGATGCGTCCCATAGAGGAGCACTACCCAGGCCATCTTGGAAATGCGGTCTCATGCAGCTGCCAAGAGCCTGAAGACTGTCTTTAAAACTACAGTTCCACAAGGATTTCAGAACAATTCCTTGGAAGCTGTCATGGGAGGCTGAGAAGTGATAGAGCACTTGTGTTTTCGTTCGTTCTTCAAAGGCTATGTTTATCAAGGGGTCAACCTTCTCAGGATGGCAAGCCAGCCTGTTCTGTAGCTTTAGCAGGGAGTAAGGAAGTGATCCGGGTTCAACCTCTGTGTACAGGGAATTCTTCCCTAAAGTATATAATGACACACTTTGAGGAAGACAGTATCTCATCAACAACAGTTTCCTTTTTTGTTGTTTTAATTTTATTTCATTTTTAATATCTTTTGTTTTTCAGCCGTGCTATCAAGACTAATCAGGACCTGCTCCCAGAAACCCCTTGGACACACATTTTCTACAATGACTTCTGGGGGACTCTTCTAACCCACAGTGGTAGCCACAAGTCCTACCGGCCACTCTGCACTCTTTCTTTTCGACTGAATCATGCCATCGGAGGGCTGAATCCCTGGAGCTATCACCTTGTTAATGTCCTGTTGCATGCGACTGTCACCGGCCTCTTCACGCGCTTCTCCAAGGCCCTCCTTGGGGACGGATACTGGACTTTCATGGCCGGCTTGATGTTTGCATCACACCCTATCCACACGGAAGCAGTGGCGGGCATCGTGGGACGGGCAGATGTGGGCGCCAGTCTCTTTTTTCTCCTGTCCCTACTTTGCTACATTAAGCACTGTTCTACAAGAGGCTACTCTGCCAGAACTTGGGGCTGGTTCCTGGGGACTGGATTGTGCGCTGGATGCAGCATGCTCTGGAAGGAGCAAGGAGTGACTGTCCTGGCAGTTTCAGCCGTTTATGATGTCTTTGTCTTCCACAGGCTGAAAATGAAGCAGATCCTGCCTACCATTTACAAAGTAAGTGGTTGTTATCTCTGGAGCATTGCATTATTGAGTCGGCTGTGTGCCTGATCCTTTGCTGCCATTTTAAAAAAGACAGATTTGTTCTACTTCAATCAGAATTTAGAACGAGTAGTCCCTTTTTGTCTTCTTTTAAGTAGAGCACACATTTTGACCTTTCTCTACCAAACAGGCTTTCCATCCCTGCTTATTTTATTTCTGAACTTCTTTCTGTGATTCTTAAGGTGGCAGGGGAGTAATTTTGCCTTGTAAAGTTGCACGAATCTTAACTGGATTCAGTTCCTTTTTTTTTTTTTTTACCTTTTTGCCAAATTCAATATAATCTAGAATTTGATTGTGATGCATATTTGTAAAGATGACACACAGCCAAAGACTGAACTAGATGCTGGCGTCTGTGAAGGGGAAGCACTGTTGTTAATAGGACTGTTCCTGACTTTTGAAACATCCCTTTCAGTGGTATTGGAAAGTCAGATGTTTAAACAGTGATCCATGCTCACTTTTGCTTTGTTTTCCATGTATAAGAATAGAAGAGGCAAAACAGAGTGGCTATTATAAGTTTTACCCTGAGGTTAATTAAGACCTTGACTTCCGTGCTTAATGTTTGTATTCTTTTAGTTATTTCAAATGTAATGTTGTTGCAAGATTGTGGAGGAAATTTGGGACCACCATATAGTTAAAGAGACCAAGAATTTTTTCTGGTAGAGCTTGGGTAAAGAGGTATATAAGTACATGTATCTATCAAGCATTTATTCACAATGAACTGTTAAGTAAATTTATTTGCCAACAGTTCTTTAGCATGAAGGTAATTTACCATTTATTTAAGCTAATAGAACTTGCAGAGGTATGAGATGGATGTGCTAGTTTATTTTTGTATGAAGTGTTAACTCTTGGCTAAATATTAAACATGGTAGAACACAGGAAATCTTCAATGTTTTTCAGATTTGTTTGATAAGTTGATGTCAATGTTAAGAACTCTACTTTATATAAATACTTAGCACAGAATGACAGAAATATGCTTCATGCCAGTATAGAAATTGTTAGAAACTCTTGTAATACCATGCCAAAACAACATCTTTAATGAAATTCCATCCAGCAACTCAAACAACAGTTTTTAAAATCAAATATTCTATCACAGTACGGTCCAAAGGTATACTAAGGTATCTGTGTGCTGAGGAATGACTGTAGGAAACTTTTTCCTAGTTTTTAGTAATCTAAGTGTTATATTTTTGAAAGAGCAATAAAATTTTGTACATATAGTGAACACATAGTTCAAACAGTAGCCTCAAATTTGAGCTGAGATGTCTCAGGTGTTGTTTCTTTGCATAGGACAAAATGTGTATATTGTATACTTAGAACAAGGCTCCGGTGACATCACAAGGTCCAACACTAGTGGTGTAACACAGGCAAATGGTGTTAGAAACACCCCTTTTTCTCCTTGTATAAATTGGAAATAATTTTTTACTACTGTGCATCCAGAGACTTTTTCCTCCCACTGAGCCTGTAGCAACCCTCACACTGAGGGGCAAAGGCTACAGTCTATAAAGTTTTAGGGGCAGGGGCACCTCCAGAAACTGCCTGCCTTCCTATCTTTTCACCCAGAACTGACCTGTGGTTTGGTTGTAAAGGAAAAAGTTACATATGCCCGGCTATGGTGTGGAAATGTCAAGTTGTTTTAGGCAGGTTCCCACATTTCTCTTGGACATAAGAGAGGACATTTATAGAATTGATTGAGTGAGTACCTAGCCTACCTGCACCTATGTATCAGATATGCAGCTTGGTCTTCATGTGGGTCCCCAAGCAACTGGAGCTGGGTCTGTCCGTGAATCTATTGCCTGCCTATAGATCCTGTTCCCATAACTGGGCTATCTTGTCTGGCCTCAGTGGGAGTGGCTGCGTCTAGTTCTGCAGTGATTTGAGGTGCCAGGGTTGATATGGGGTGGGGGTTTTCGGGGCGGGGTTTGCGGGAGGGACCATGTGAGAAGGAATTGGGAGGAGAATGGGGACAAGATGTAAGGTGAATAAATAAGTTAATGGGATGAAAGAAGGAAGGAAGGAGAGAAGGAAAGGAGAAAGGAAGGAGAGAAGAAGGAAAAAGAGAAGGAAAGAGATGGGATGGGGAAGGAAGGAGGGAGGAAGGAAAAGAAAAAAAAAGAAAAGAAATAAAATTGATTGATTGAGATGAGTCTTCCTGTATTGCCCAGTCAGGCCTTGAGTGGGTTCAGCTGAGCCTCCACCTCAGCCTCTGGAGCAGCTGGGACTAGAAACCCGCTTAACCACACCCAACAAGCTGTGGGTTATAGTTATGGGCACTCGCTTACAAAGAAGCTAACAGATTTTTCTTGTTTTGCCTAATTTTTTCCCCTCTCCCAAGTTCCCCTTTGCTTACGGAATTGAATTGTAAGGAAAATGTGGATGGGAAAAATATCTAAAACAATTATTTATTCTTAATATTATTTAAGATTTTAATTTTACTTATGTATGTGTACATGTCTGTGAGGGTGCCCATCCTTTGAGTCTGCAGAAGCCAGCAGAGGGCGTAGGATATCCTAGAGCTGGTGTGATGGGCATAACTGGGACCTGAGTTCTGGTCCTCCTGACTTAGCAGCAAGTGCCTTGAACTGCTGAGCCATCTCCTCAGCCCTGTTCTTATTTTTTGGCTGCCATCTTAAAACATACACTGAGTAGGCACTGAGTATGGTCACTGTTTTTATGAGCCCCGAAGGGACAATGGCTGTTTCATTTAGAACTCAAGAATTAAGGCTTAAAGATGTTCCTTTGTGATTCCATTTAAATGTTGTCACTTTAAAGAAAATTCTGCATACAGTTCGATTCTGGAAAACAACATATGGCTTACAATTTCAAATCCTTTTTAATTATTTCAAGGGGCATTACAAATCCCCCCATATGATGTCATCAACAATAACAAACCTCGTTCTGCAATTCAAGAAGAACAATGCATTTCCTGATCCTCCTCCTTATGGGGACATAGGTCCTGCAGCTTTAGGATCTCCTGTTGATAGCCTGTGTGGCACTGGGTTTTTTCTTCTGCACAATTTCCATTTCACTTGCTCATTATTTTAATATTTTAATACAAGACTTACTTTTAAGATGCTTGAAGTTCTCTTCAGAGAGATTTTCAGTTTTACTAGCATATTTTCAAGGGCAGAGATATTTACTATAAAACTCCTTACTTTAGAGCCAGTCCTTCAGACACTGACAGTTCATGTTGTGAAAGAGCTGTATAGGAGTCCCACTCAGAAGGGGGCAGATCGTTGATGTTATTTTCCTAACTAATGTAATAATTCATTTAAAATGAAAAAACAATTTTTTAGACAATAATTGTGATGTGCATAGAAAATTATTTCCTTATATAACACTACGGTTTATCCAAGCTTTCTGGGTTTCTTCTGGCAGCCTCATGTAATGCAGCTGCTGCTTAAGAGAACAGAAAATCCTCTAACAGGGCACTTCCTATGGGAGTGAGGTCCCCATGTTTTGGAAGAGGACTTTATAGTTTTGATGGTGCAGGATTCTGGGTTGTTTTGAAATGTATACTGTGGACACACACACACACATACACACACACAGCTCCTACCTTAAAGGAATAATAGAGTATTCTGGAGCCAAATTTGAATGGCAATGTCCTGTGAACACAGATTTTAAGTTACTCCAGATTCAGTGTTCCAATATGGAAGCAGTTTCTTGAAGTGTTTACAGTGACAAAACAAAGAAATCCATAAATCAAGACACTTTGTTAATAGATTGATGGAGACATCCGAGGTGGGTTACAGTAAGAAAGGAGACTCTCCTATGGGCTTCGGATGGTGTCTGAGCTTTTGGGTGGGTGGGAACTAGTGATCTGTTAATCGATTCTAAAGGATTTTCATCTATTAGACAGAGAATGTTAATTCTTATCCAGAGATGGTCTATTCAGGAGGAGGCTAAAGCTTGCCAGAGCTAAAGTAATTAGTGTCTGCACTTCCCACTTTCCAACCCTCCACCTCACTGCAGTCTTTTGCTTGGTCAGTGTAGGCAGACACGGTTCCTTCCAGGACTCCTCCTCGATGATACTTACCAGGACTGTTGGCAGCCACGTCTTCTAGGCCAACCACTAGCAGTGGGAGTGATGGAGGCAGCATGACCCTTTATCTGCTCACACTATTTTATTTCAGTGCTCTCTGTTTAAGCTCTTTCTGTCGTTATTAGCTTTTGCGCCAGTGACCTTGGGATAATGGATTCTTCAGGTTTAGAAGGGAGAAGAGAGATAACTTTATCACGCCTGAGTACTTTCAGCAGAGGTGAAGGTCACCGTTAATCTCAAAGATGGCAGAAATAACACAGGCCCAAATTATCATGGCCAAATTAATTAAAGCAAACAATTAATTAAAGCAAGCTTTTTGATTTGTGTATCCGGCTGCCTCCCCCTAAGGTGGCGTTTGAGTGATCAGAGTTGGTTGTAAAGGAAGACATGGCTTTTGTAGCTCAGGGTAGGGGGTTTCCAAATGGAGGATTTTGTGAGCAAAATGGGTGAGATTACTAGAGCTGAGCATAACAACTTAGTCCTATATGGTTTCTGGAAAGTATAACATGGTTAGTGGTGGGCATAGTAAGGTACATATAACAAGGTAGTCATAACCAGAGAGCTGTGGGAGGTCATAGAACCTTTTGAAGTAAAAGTAGGGTAGCAAAATGAATAGAATCAGCTTCTTGAAACAAAGACACATTTGCCATTCTAGAACAGATAATAGTAGTTAGAATTCCAGATGGGACGTGGCCCAATCTTTGAGAAACAGATGGTTAATAGTAGACAGGGGTGAACCTAGTTTCTCTTTACTACAAGATGGTGTTTAAGTCTAAAATGAAGGCAGGCTGGTTCTGTGTCACGCAGAAGATTATCAGTAGAGTCATTGGGATTAGAATGCAAAGCTTTGTTGGAGAGATGGCTCAGTGGTTAAGAGCACTGACTGCTCTTCCAGAGGTCCTGAGTTCCAGCAACCAGATGGTGGCTCACCACCATCTGTAATGGGTTCTGATACCCTCTTCTGGTGTGTCTGAAGATAGCAACAATGTACTCATATACATAAAATAGAATGCACGGCTTCAAGACTGTCCAGTGAGTGGCCTTTTCACTGTAGTGAAAGGCAGAAGATGAACAAAGTCAGGTGATGGCACAGTAAAGGGGACATGATACAGAGTCTTTGGTCACAGGGCTTGCTCCTTGGTCAGTTTCCTTCTCTGATTGGTGAGGAAGCTTCAGTTCTCTAGAGGAGTTGTGACAAACTTTGAGGTGTTCAGTGTGAGCGGAGATGCCAACTTTTAGAAGGTGTCTAAAAAGACAGCTGCAGAGAAATAAATATTGGTAAAGATTGTTGATCTCTATCTTATACTTAAGGCTCTGGCTGTGGTTTGATGGTATGTGATGTTAGCAATCCCCTCAAGCTGGAGTATGCAAATGAAAGTACATACTTTCAACTAAGGTCTTATGAGTGTGAGCTTTGGAATAGATGTGAGCTATGCCCGTAGTTGATAAGGTGGCTATGGAAAATTATAGCCTTGAGAGACATAGATCTCTACATTCCTGAGAAGAACCTCTTTTGAAGAAAGTGAAAAGGATTACAGGAAAGAGAGTGTTGTCATCTACAGAAATCATGTTCTAGAACCATGCATTCAATTTAGAAAAAAGAAATTACAAAAAAATTTAAGTTTATAATTTTATATTGGACATGTACAATAACTATCCTGGAGAACATACAGCCCATGGACCACAAGATATGACCGTGAGATCGATTTTTTTTAAATTTAGTAGCTCTTTATTAATTATCAGTGATGTATGTGAACTTAATGGCGAAGTCATAGAAATGTCTGTTGAACTCAAATGTTAGTAAAGCTATGGTAGAAATACAATGTCAGAGGACATGGTCTTCTGTGCAGTGTTGCTTAAAACAAAGGGCAAGGCAACACATCTCATTTGTAAGGAATTGGAATAAGAAAGAAAATATACCAGATTCCATTATTATAAGCAAGATACTGTGTAAATTTCTTTTTTATTTTATTTTATTTTTTTAATATCTTACTAATTAACTCCGCATCAAAGTTATGTGGTTTGCCCCATTACATACATGCCTTTTTCAATTAAAGCATGAAATATAACCACATGTTCAAGTATATACTACAAATTAGAGAAATAGCCAAATACTCAAATCTGAAAAGGGCTGTCTTTGTAAAGATTGGGATTGTTTGAACCAGCAAGATTGATGGTTTATTTTACATAAATCACATCCAGATCCTTTTCTGTCTCCCAAACTCAAATGTCTACCAGGTCAATTCAGTGTCACATTCTACAACTATTATTTCTCTGTGCCTTCATTATTTCATGATTGCAAAAAAGAAAACTTGGGTCTCTGTTTGGCAGAGCCTTTTTTTTTTTTAAAGAAGAAAGAAATCTTAAATCTTTTTCATGAATCTAATATTACATTTAAATTATATATATACATATATATACATACATACATACATACATACATATTTACTAATTTAAAAGCAAAAGTTAGATCTTGGAGAAGGCACAGTTGTTAAAGTGCATAGAGTATGAGTTCAACCCACAGACTTTCTGTTTATGAAGCTGGGCATGGTAGCATACTCTTATAATCCTAGTGCAGGCTAGGCAGAGATAAGTGAATTCTTGTGGTCACCTAGTCTGACTTACTTGCCAAGCTCTGGGACGGAGAGAGATCCTTTCTCAAGAATTGTGTAGAAGACTCCTGAAGAATGACCCCGGAGATTGTCTTCTGGCCTCGATGTGCACATATATGTAGACACAAACACCACATACACTGTTACTTCCTAGTGAATAAGATACAAATGTTGTTTGAGTCAAAGAGAAATCTTTGAGCTAATTGAGCTTGGTCAGTTTGACTCCAAAACTTACTACAAACAAGATTCTTGATCATATTATATATGTGTTTTTTGCAGTTGTGCAAAGCTTACATCACATTTAAGTGTGCAAGTACTTGGCATATAGTAGATATTTAGTGTTTAACAAATGCCTAATATTTCCACCTACAAGGCACTGCTCTTACTGCACTAAAATTGTTAACGCATTTAAATTATTTAACAAATGATTACTGAAAGAACTAATGGGATTTCTGAAATAATATGGTTGAATACTGACAAACTATAATTTATTCAGTAGTTGGAAACAGTTGCCAGAAGTTATTAAATATAAAACTTCTAGAAATATATAAGCGGAAAAATCTTTCCTAGTTGTTAGCTATGGGGTTCTATTTTAGGAACCTGCTATTTTACCCCTGTCTTCTTGTGCAACATCTGGCACATAGTAGGTACTCAGCTAACTATGGAGTTCATATGCAAGCCTTACCTTTAAAAGCATTTGCTGAGATGGTAAGTTGAATTTGTGTTAGGCACCCACTTTTACACAGTGAGGATTCCATACCTACATTGGCAACCTGCCAATTCCAGACATTGGGTCTGGAATAAGCCAAGCATGTAGGGGGTGGACTAGTTTTCTTGACCTTTCAATAACTATCTATTTTAGCCTTCTTTGTGTTACTGTCACTTGCTTAGGTTTATGTAGTCAAAAAATAAAGGAAAAAGGGCCTTGAAATATGCTTAAACTGACTATGCAAAGAAATACTAGACTTTTATCTGTCCACTATTTTTTTAAGAGCCTCCCATAACTCTAAGAGGTTAATAAAGTCAACAAAAGCAACCTTTTCCTTATCAATATCAGTCCTTACTTGCTCAGGGCCATTTTCAGTGCTGATTTAACATCTGTGAACTGTTTAATGTGGAAACATCCTTTGTGTCATTTATATCCCTCCTCACTAAGTCATAGGTGGAAAACATAAAAACAAAGATGTAAAAGGGCGCATGGAATCAAGCCTTAATGTAGGAATTCTAATTAATAGTCTGAGACAGATTGGGAATATGAAACCAATTCATTTGCCTTTTAAAGAATTTCTTAAAACCTGTTGGGCTGGTTAATTTTATGTCAGCTTTACGCAGGCTAGAGTCATCCAATAGGAGGATGCTCCAATTGAAAAATGGTCTCCATAAGACAGAGCTGTTGGTAAGCCTGTAGAGCATTGAGCATTTCCTTAATTAGTCATGGATGGGGAAAGGCCCAGGTCATTGTGGCTGGGGTCATCTCTAGGAAGATGGTCCTGGGAAAACAGAGTCCTGCCCTCCAGTTCCTGTTATGCTTGAGTTCCTGTCCTGGCTTTCTTCAGGGATGGACTACAATGTAGTCTTATAAACTTAGCTTATAAACCCCTTCCTTCATGACTTGCTTTTTTTTTTTTTTTTTTTTTTTTTTTTTTTTGGTACAGTGCATCATCAAAGCAATAGAAATCCTAAGAACACATGGCTAGTTTTGTTTAGCAATAGTTTGCAAAATAAACTTTCAATTAATCTTTCAATTAATTTCGTTATCTTTCAATTAAATTTGTGTCTTTATTTCTCGCAAGTCTGATAAAAGGCTAAGCTGTTATGTGGGAAAAATGGGAATCACTGACAGTTGAAAAATGAGTCATTTTTAGATACAAGTTTTATTTTAATGCCAAAGAGTATGTGCATTATAGAGGTTGTCAATGGTGTGTGAAGTTTATCTTTGTCTTAGTTATAGCCTAAGCTTCAGATGTATGTTGATAATATATATAATTCATGACCCTCATTGCCAGGCTTTTGACATTTATCTTGTGAAAGATCCCTAAAGGTGAGGGTTTACACTCCATTAAAGGATCTGCGTTCACCAGTGCCTGGTTGCTACATATGTTAAATGCTGTCCTGCACACCTGACTATTTCATTTTGTGTATAGAAGAGTACAAACCCAGAGGTGTAGAACCTGCAGGCATTTGCATATTCATGTGTTTTTGTATCTACATTAGGTTGTGATTTTTGTTGTGACCCTCATCTCAGTTGTACTGCATGAAATGGGATGTCATGGTTGCCTTTGATTTTTCTCAACAAACATCTGTGAGCTCTATTCGAAATACTATTTCTAATTACACCTTTCTTTTCCTTACATTTGGCTTTGGGGGAATCAAGATATACCATAATACCTGAGTCTAACCACAGGACTTCCTAGCCGTGTTGAAGCAGTAGGGCTATTTGTCATGCACTTACAAATGATTTTGGATTTGATCCCAGTATCCTTGTTGTTGTACTTAATATTCATGACCCATGGTCCTCTAAAGCTCTAACAGCTGCCAACACTGCTAACCAGATAATACTACAAATAAAGTCAAGGTTCAGAAACAGTTTACAATTCAGAAAGTCAAAGATTAAGAAGGCATTCCATTCCTGCAGGGGGAGGCTCCCTTGCTGACCCGACTTAAAATGATTCTGTCTTCCAGATGACATTTAGAGTCAAGTTGAGAGTCATTTCAATTTGGGAAGTGACTACCTTTGCAAGCTGCTCCAGTGCCCCCATTAAGTTTCAATCCTGGGGACAGAGTATATGCGCAGATAATTTACGAAGGAGAATTTCATCTGTGTGCCAGGCAGTATGGTTGACGACATGGGAATACAAAGATGCTCCGAGAGAGTCTGCCTGTGAGAACTTGGAAGGGTAGTGTGAAGTGAGAAGAAGTGTATGTACATGTAAGCTGAAATTCAGGCTACAAAGTGGTGGTGGTGTATATGAAATGCTGGGAGTGCTAAGAGAATATAGAAGAAGAGAAAGTTGCATGCTAACCAAAAACAAAAACAAAACCCCACCCCCCAAAAAACAAAAACCATAAAAACAAAACAACCTCCCAGAAAAGAAATACTTGAGCAGACATACATGAGGTAGTTCCAAGTAAGCATTTCAGGTTGAAGAAGTGAGCCAGAGAGGAAGGCTCAGTGTGAGCAGTATACAGAGAGAAACTCACTAGGGGAACACTGAGCATTGATTTGAAAGATAGACTGCATGACATTTACACAGGAAAATGAGTAAGGAGAGGAGTTTAACACCTAGTGTGTGTGACAGTATGGGGCATTTTAACACGGGCTGTGGTTTGCCAAATGTAGAAAGACACTTTATGACTTCCTCATGTATATGAACTTTGGTTAATTGGCATAAGTCTAGGATGAACAACTTCCATTCTGCCCGTGAGCTGAGTTTTTTTTCTCTAAACTTAAGGAAGGGTTTCTTTCCAATGAGACAGAGAATTAGATTCAGGAGTTGAGGTTTCCATTTATACAGCGAGTGTCCCATCATAACATATACCTCATTCTTCAGCATTAAAAAAGCATTTTTTTTTTCTGACCACGACTATTAGTTTACTTTTAACTGAGCAGTATTTGGCATATTGTTCCACACTCCTAATGAGAAAAACAGTGTGTCCTTCAGGGCTTTCTCTTAGGTCTGTTCTTCCAGCCTTGCCAAACGGTGCTCAGATATGCTTATGAATGACCATGAGGCACAAAAATCCCCCTTTGTTTTGGACTCTTTCAAGCAGGATGACAGAATAATAATATTTAAAAAAAAAAAACATTAAAAGCATCCTTTTTACATTACAGAATAAATACTCTATCAGCACTGAATTTCAACCAGTTAAGTCTGCAGTGAAAATGACACCCAAATTGGATCTTGTGATGAATAAATAATGAATCTCATTGAAATCCTCTTCGCTGCTCTCCTCACATTCTGTCTGGGATGCATATTGCATCATTCCGCTCAGTTTTCCATAACCTGCCGCCTCAGAGGGATCAAACTGACTGACAGGGTTATCATGATGTTCAGGTTACTCATACGCAGGACTGTCACTTTCAAAGAAAAGGATATGCTCTTCCAAAACTTGAAATCCATTGTCCTAGTAAATGCCTGGAAGAGTGAACATGCTAATTTAATGTTGATTTCTCAAGTAAAATTTGAGCTATGGAGAACCATAGTCATGAATAGAAGAGAGTCCTTAAAAATGTATGATGGGAAGGAGCGGATGAAACTATTATATCAAATGTATTAATAGGTACACTCGGTATGGAATGTGACACAGTGGAGAGTGTTAAGCTTTATTTTTTTTTTCTTTAGGCATTCTGGTTTTGTCCCTATTAATCAGAGTATCCTTTCTGAAGAAAGGATAATGAGAAATCAAATGGGAGCAACAGCACCTTGCAGTGCCAATGTGTGTGACTGTGTGGTGGCTGGAAGGTCAGCCTGCCCTTGCTCTCCATGTGTGTTTGCAATGTTGCAGTGCCCAGATGGCTCCCGTATGCTCTGCTGGTCTGATTAGAACTCTTGCATGGAGTAAGATAGCATGAATTCGGAATTTAATTCGTGTTTCTTCAGTAATTATAGCCTTGATTAGTGAAGTCAGTGTTTCCGTTCCAAAGGGCATCTCCCCGCCCCTCCTCTACTTGTTTATTCATGTCAGGATGATTAGTGGCAACCATCGTCATGATCGCTTTTGATATAAGAGAGAGTTTGTGACACCTATGTTTTGTTACATGGTTTTCATTTTCATAATTCTCAAAAAAAAAAAAAGCAAGGAGAAAATGAAGGAAACAAAGGACATAAAAAAAAAAAAAAAGAACTGAGTTGGTTTTCAGTAAGTGAAGAAACAGAAAAACACCATGCATTCTCTTTAATTTGTGGCTACCCAGAATGCACATACCAAGTACAGGTATACAGAGGCCTTTGCTACATACAGGATCAATTCTGAAAGTTCTATTCCTGTTTGGCTGCTGTAGTGCATGGCTGTAATCCCAACGCTTCAAAGATCACTGGAAGTTTGAAACCAGCTTGTGCTACATAGACAGATATTGTCTCAAAAAGCCCCCAAAGGAACGCAAACACAAAACACCCAAAATAAACTTTTGTTTTCATAAGAAGTAAAACCATGAATTGCTACAGTTTCATGAATTTTTGGTTTTTACTGTATAGCTACTTGGACCTACGTCCATTGTATAATATATGTGTTAGGAAGGTATGTGTGTTGGGTTGTGCATTCCAAGAGAAGAAATTGCATGAATAAAAACATCATAATGTAGTCAGCTTACATCCAGCTTATGTATGAATGCTTTGGGTTCATTTCCATAAGTTCTATGAAGTGAAAAACTCCAAATTATTTAGAACATTTATTATTCCTTCTTTGAAGAGACAGGCAAAGAAAAAAATCCCAGTTTATTTGTTCCTTGTGTATAATTTCTTTTCGTGACATAGAGTAGCCAATCTTTAGCCCTGTTTTGGAATTGTGTGTAAACATCATGAGGTAGGCTCTGATTGTGGGAGGAGAGACAGGGGCACAAACCTCTGAGGGTAACCAGGCTCCTGCTTCTGTTTAGAATTTTGATTTGGTTTTGGTTTGATGAGGTAAGATATCATGTAGCTTAGCTCACCTCTAACAGTGAAGCTGTTATGTCTATGTCAGTGAAGCTGGCTTGAGCTGATTCCTATGCTCCTCCCTACCTCCTGAGTTAGACAGTTTCGCTGCTACACCCAGCTCCGTCTGGCTATAATGCAACCTTCCTTTCCTACAGAGCCAGCCGGCCATGCCTTCCCCTGAGAGGTCTAGTCTCATTTCTTCAGTCACTGTTCTATTGCTGTGAAGAGGCACCATGGCCAAGGTAACTCTTTCTAAAAGAAAGCACTTAGTTGGGGTTTTGCTTACGATTTCCCAAGGTTAATCCATTATCATCATGGTGGGGAGCATGGCAGCATGCAGGCAGGCTTCTCACTGGAGAAGTAGCTAAGAGCTACATGCAGCAGGAAGAGAGAAGGGGAGAGGGTGTAGGGACCGAAGGAGAGGGAAAGGGAGACAGAGAGGGAGAGGAAGACCCTATGCTAGGTTTTGAAAGCTTAGGAAAACTGCACTTCCTCCACAAGGTCATACCTAATCCTTCTCAAATAATTCCACTTTCTTCAAGCATTTTAATATATGAGCCCAAGGGACTATTTTATTCAAGCCATTATGTCCTCTAATATGGGAAGCAAATCACACCTTACCTTGGAGATGCTTCTGTCATTCTGTCATAATGGTCAAAAGTAGCTAATAATAGGGATAGGAGGATAGCTCAGTGGGGAAAGTGTGTGCTACCCAAGGAGAAGGACCTGGGTTTGGATCCCTAGCATCCTAGTGGGCAACTGCACGCATAGTGCTAGGAAGCAGAGAGGTCAATGTCAGGTGCTTGCTGGCCGTCCAGTCTAGCTCCATCTGCAAATTCCAGGCTCAGTAAAACCTGCTTTCTCAGATCAGAAAAGAAGGTGATGATCAAGGATGCGCAACAGAGGAAGACACCCAATGTTACCTCTGTCTACTGCAAGTCCGTGCATGCATAAGTGAGGGAGCACACACTCGAATGCTATCGATATACACGCATAAGCACACACCTGCACATAGGTAACTAATGCAACATGTTTCCAGCATTTATGTATTTGTGAATGTTTCTTGTTACTATAGGGAGTGGTTAATCAGCATAGCTTCGGCCATTTTTTTTTTCTTTTTTTTTAGCCACCTTTGATTAGGTAATGTGGTGAACAATGTGCTTTCTGTAAACTAAAATGGACTGCTTGCTGTCCTGTTCACCACGGCTCATAACTGAAAATGAAAGAAAATCACCTTTCAAGGGTCATTCTGAACAGCATAAATCAAAAGTTTATTTATTTATTTATTTTTTATTTGACTGAATATGAGTGCACTTGCCAGGTCAGGCTCTGAATCTCTGCCCATTTATGTCTTGTCCTTCTCACACACTTTGGTAGGCTGGTTTTTCCCCTTCAGGCTCAGGAGGGTGCTGTTGCTTATATATCTGAAAAGGAGCCAGGCTTTCCTGTTCACCACCCCCACCATCCTCTTTCCTCTATATTTCCTTTTAGCCAGGCTTATAGGAAGGGAGATTAGTTCCTTAGCCTCACAGGAGCTTGTGGCCTTCATGTCTCATTCTTTTGAGGGAAAGAGTCGGTGTTATCACCTGAAGGTGAATGCTAATCTCTTTTTCTGCTTTTATTCTTCCCCAACCTGCCTGGTTGCCTTGTTGCATTTGACTCCAGACTCTCTCTTATAACAAACCTTTTCACTGAAGCTTTGAAGCTGCATTTTAGTGTCGGCTTCCCATCCTTAACTTGATTTCCTTGCCTCACTGGGAAGGCTCAGAAGGCAAAACAAAAACAAAAACAAAAACAAAAACAAAACAAAAACAAAAATCTTTTGCTCTATAGGGCAATCGTATTTTCTAGCTGGTCGGAAATTTCTCAAAATGCTTTGGACACCTTAAAACGTTATGTGTTTAGATGAAATTCCTTTTATGGAAACTTAAGTTTTAGTAGTGTTGGCTTGTTGCCACAAATCTGTAGACAAACCTCAAAGTTTGAGGAAATTCATTATTTAAAATCTTTATTTACTGACGTGATGGATGCAGGTGATGTAAGGATGACTGTGTGTGTGTCTTAGAACTAAGACTTCAGGGTTCCACATGAGTTTTCTTTGGTTATATCAAAGAAGGCCAGTACCCATTTGGGGTAAACTATTGTAAACTAGAGATTGCACCATAAAGCTTTATGTGACTGAATAAGAGAATTTGGTCTGTTTAATTTTTATTTATTTTTCAAAGGAGCACAGATGAGGACTTGATAGAAACCTCAAACCACTCAGGTATTTTGACAAATGGCTGTATTCAGAATTACTATGGCTTTGAGGAGCCCATTAATATCATTAAATTTATTATGATTTGCATTAAAACAAAGGTTTGATAATAGGAGAGGACGATTAAAACCCATCCCTCTACCTATCACCTCCTCCAGTAATAGACTTTTTGTCCACAGAAAGTTGGTGTTAGGGTTTTGTGGTAGAAGAGTATCTTGGTGGATCAGGGCTGAAGAGTGCCTCAAGGACCCTACCACCATGCAACAGATCTCAAGCAAGAAATATATTTAGTGGGTTGTGTGGTAAAAGACTGCCTCTGAGCAGGGAGAAGAGGGAGGGAGGAAGGGAGGGAGGAAAAAGGGAGGAAAGGAAAGAGGGAAGAAGGGAAGGAGGGAGGGAAGGAGAGAGGTAGAGAGAGGGGGGGCTTTGATGGGTGGGGATGCTTTATCATGGCATTGTGTAAGGGTCTGAAATTGCTGAAGGAAGACCCCAGACTCAGATATTATGCAATGAAAAGGAGCATTTATTCTGCAGAAATAACCAGCATGCAGGAGTCAACCACTTTTCAAAAGGGCGACCCCAAAGACTTGCAGGTCTTCTTATAGAGAACTAGGGAACTCTCTAGAAAGATTAGGTAATCTAAAATGTCATTGGCGGGTGCTAGGAGGTCAGAGGTGGTGGTCAGTGGTCTGCATTCCTATGTCATGAACAGAACATTTAGCCATAGAATGAAATAGGGCTGCGCAGCACTGCTGGCCCATCCTGTGATAAGATATTTCCTCAGTTTTGTGGTTATCTTCAGGCTTTCTTTGGGAGGGGGTTCTATGACCTTGTTTCTGCATTTTATAGTCTGTTCATGGAGCTGGTGCCTATGACCTTCTTCTCCAAATCAGGCCTGGTCCTTAAATGAAGACAAATCGAATTTATATTGTCCTTTCCGTGAGACTCATGAGGATAGTGGAAATGTGTCCTGTTTTCCTGCTGGTGATGAAGTGGATGCTGTTGCTGGGTTGCCAAAGGGGCTGGTGGGAGGGTAGGAGAATGGGTACCTGGTTCTTGAATGTTGGCAGTTCCTAACAGTTGGAACTTGAGTAGCCAGTTGTCATCCCTTCCCATTCAGGTCCAGTGCTTTTGACACTATCTTCTTTTCTTTCAATATTTACAAACTTGTTACTATAAAAATTTCAAAACAGCCAGCCGGACTGTAGCTAGACTGGAGAGGAGTTAGCCAACCTCTACTTTGCTGCTACTCCAGTTTACCACGAATTACAATTCTGCTATTAAGAGAGAAGCATCATAAAACAAAACAAAACAAAACTCTCTTCTAAATTCCTTTACAGTATTGCTAGCTCTAGAACTCCAAGGTTCCTTGTGGAGTTAAGTGGTTGGTTATGGCTCATCCTTCTTTTCTTCTTTTTGGGTTCTATTTTTTTTTTCCTTCCCACACTAGCTGCACAAAGAAGCTCAAATTCTTTTCCTTCACCCTGGTGTTTCAGCTTGATTAAACCCACTTGAAAATGTTGTATTTACTTAATAGCTGTCATGGGGTTAACACAAAGCAACGTGCATTTCATTCTAATTTGCTTTACTTTGTCATTTGAATTAGTTCACTCCACAATAGAGGTCTCTTCTTCATGATGATGCTGAGATTCATACTTGTCCAGAAATAACTGTTGGATAGCAGAGTATCTGTTTTTTTATCCTCTACAGATCTCCAGCTCATTACTACGTAAACTCAAAAAAAAGACGATGTAAAGTCTGTTCAACATACAATATGAAAGCCTATCAGTTTGCGTCTTGTAACTTATAACTGTAGGGCTATGGAGGGGGGCTTAAAATGCCACTTCTTGATTCTTAAAGATTTATCAAGTTTCTTTGATCATCTTTTGTGTCTTTTACATTTTTTTTATATCTGATTCTTTAAATCAGAAGACTGACTCCAAATGAATGTATTTTAGAGGTAAAATAACAAGAAAGATGAACGATGGATGTTCCAATTGGAATATGGTCTTGGCTGCAAGAAGGAAGTGCAGAATTTAAGTTGTCAAAGCAGCAGTCTGAAGTTTCTGGTTTTTGGACAGGATAATTTGTACTCTTCAATTCCCTTGTGCTCTGTAGTATAATCTTCTCCGCAAAGGCACTAACTTCTATATTGTTTATAAAGGAAGGGAAATGATCCCTCTGAATTCATTAGCTTTCATTTACATATATGCAGAGCCCAATGCAATAATAAAACCGCCATCAGGTTCACTGTGTGCTAGGGAGGTGACTTCTGTGATGCAAGGTAGTAGAGTATATAGTAGTCACCTAACACACAGAGAGGGCTGGAGAAATGAATCTCATGGATGGAAAATAATTTTTCACAAATTCACAGATCTTGTATAATGAGGAGGGTTTTTTTTAAAAATATTTATTTAATTTATGTATATGAGTACACTGTTGCTGTCTTCAGACACATCAGAGGACATCATCAGATCCCACTACAGATGGTTGTGAGCCACCATGTGGTTGCTAGGAATTGAACTCAGGACTTCTGGAAGAACAGTCAGTGCTCTTAGCCACTGAGCCATCTCTCCAGCCCCCAGTGAGGAAGAATTTAATTAAAAATTTCACCTCCAAACTCATAGTCTCTCTATTGCATTATTCTTGCAGAATTTCAGTGAAAATGGAGGGTGGAAATGGTACCATGAAAAAATTATTGAGCATTGGGATCCATGTACTTTACCAATATTTCATTTAAATATGAATCATGTATTCTTCATGAAACAGATAGTCTTATAGGTGCTAAAACTGTAAGGTAGGTTGTATTATATCTCAATACCTACCTCAGTAGACAATAACTGCATGCATAACTACAGTATCTTCTATTTATTCCACACTAAGCACTAACAGAATTACATAGCCAGAAAACCAATACCAGGCAAACAATTATAGTTTGATTAGAAAAGAGCCTTTATGACATCTAAACATCTTATCCAACTTTTTGGCGCTCGTGTATGTGTGTGTATGTGTGTGTGTGTGTGTGTGTGAGAGAGAGAGAGAGAGAGAGAGAGAGAGAGAGAGAGAGAGAGAGAGAGAGAGAGAGAGAGAGAGAGAGAGAGAGAGAGAGAGAGAGAGAGAGAGAGAAGGAGAGAGAGAGAAGGAGAGAGAGAGAGAGAGAGAGAGGAGTGGGCAGACAGACAGGATTTCTTATACAACCCCAGCTGGAGCTGGTCTTGAATTCACTATGTAGACCAGCCTGGCTTCAAATTCTTAATGACCCTTCTTTCTTGGCTTTCCAAATGCTGGGGTTAAGTCATGGGACACCATTCCTAACTTTCTTTTATAATTAGGATGTTTGGTTTTGAGTCAGGTTCTATTTTTTCCTCCCCTGATACCTCATGTAACAGACTCAAATGTAGGGGTGGTATATACATATATGTGCACATATTTGTGTGAATCTATGGACATGGATGTGTGAGCCCATGTGGAAGCCAGAGATCAACTTCTAAATGATTGAATCCATTCCCTCCACCCTATTTTTTTTGAGACATAGTCTCTCACTTAACTTGGAGTTTGCAGTTTGGGCTACATTGCGATTACCAATTAGACTGGAATAACCTGCTTTCCTGTCTGGATGCCAGTGTCTCATCCCCTCACATAGAGTTGTAGCAACATTGTGATGCAGTGTGTATGCCCTGGAGTACCCTATTTAGTGTGGATCCTCAAGGATACTTCTAGAAAAGATTTACTTTAATTTTAAATTAATGAAATTTAATTTACTCTAATTGTGTATATGTGCTTCTGTCTGTGAGTGGGTTTGTGAGTTGTAGACAGTTGTGATCTGTCTGAACCCAGCTTCTCTGCAGTAGCTCTTTGTGCTTCCTTCCTTTCTTCCTTCCTTCCTTCCTTCCTTCCTTCCTTCCTTCCTTCCTTCTTTCCTTCCTTTCTTTCTTCCTTTCTTCCTTCCTTTCTTTCTTTCTTTCTTTCTTCTTTCTTTCTTTCCTTCTTTCCCTCCCTCCTTCCCTCTCTCCCTTCCTTCCTTCCTTCCTCCCTCCCTCCCTCCCTCCCTCCCTCTCTCCCTCCCTTCCTTCCTTTCTTTCTTCCTCTCCACTAACTCTTTCAAGCTCATCCCACTTCCCCTCCCATCCAGATCTACTCCATTTCCTTCTGTTATTAGAAAACAAACACACTTCTATGGGATAATAAAGTAAAATAACAGATAAAACAAAACTAACACATAGGAACCAGACAAAACAAACAAACTGAAGGAAAAAGAGCCCAAGAGAAGGCACAAGAGTCAGAGTGCCACGTGGTGGCACCCTCAGCAATCCCATAAACACATTAGACTGTATTCAAAGGCCCTGGGCTGAGGGGAGGGGGGAGAAGAAAAAAAATATCGAGGAAATTAAGTTAAAAACAATATAAGATAATTAAACAAATAGAAACAAAGAGCCCTCCTAGGACCTTGTAGGACAAAGAGACTGCAGAGCTGCTGCTGAGCTCTCTTTCTCTTGGCCAGCTGCTGTCGGCCATGACGCTTACCCTTAAAATTATTGTGTTTCCCAATGGGACCTCCTTGAAGGATGCTAACTTTGCATTCCTAAGTGGATGTCAGCTGAGTTAGGACTGAGGCCCTGTGTCCACTTCTCCTTTCAGCTCTAGGATCCCAACAGGCCAGTGCGTGCTGCCTCAGTCTCTTCAAGTTCACATGTATGTAGTTCCTACTGATTTAGAGGATCTTATTTCCTTGGTGTCCTTCCATTCCTTCAAAGTATGTGTTCTTAACTGCCAGCTGCATCTCCCACTTACATAAAGAATACTGGCATATCTAAGCTTTTCTGTATATCTATATTAAAAGCATTTCACCTTTCCTGATTTCATAGATAACACTCACGGGGCTAGATAAGACTTTCTTTTCTTTTCTCTTTTCTTTTTATTTTTTCCAGACCTGAGGACTGAACCCAGGGCCTTGCACTTGCTAGCAAACACTCTACCACTGAGCTAAATCCCCAACCTCGACTTTCTTTTTTAAAATATTACTCATATGCTATAATTGAAAGTATAAACTCTGAGTTCTGCAACTTTAGAGTAAGATACGCTAAAGTTAATCTTCCCATGAGAACATATGCTGGTGTTCACAGTAAATGGAATTAAAACTATAGATTTTCTCATGCCAGGCCTTTTTATTAGTTTTGTTGGGGTGTAATTCATAATACCATCCAATTGGTCCAGTTAAACAGCCCAGTGACTTACTGGATTTGAGTGCATTTCTGAGCCTCTTCACTATTGCTACAACCTTAAACCTGAAGATGCAATTAAGGGTAGGAAATATGGACGTGTAGTTATCGCTGTTTCAAAGATGTAGGATTTTGTGTTTGTTCTTGTTTGACTTTTAAATTCTAACAAGGCCTATCGGGACCAGTTTTGACCTCAAACAACGTGGGTCAGTAAACCTGGTTACAGTCTCAGTCAAATGCATCTGTGCTCCCTGATGTTTTTGATATGTTTGGTGGTCTTATGTACTGTTTAACAAATTGGTAATAGAGTTTGGGTAATCAGTGTATTCTTTTGGGGCTTGTGTATGGGTCAGAATGCTTGGATCCTTAATTTGTTTTTGCAAAACAATGATAAATTGTAGGCTCCTACATAAATACAATTTTCTAGAGCAGGAGTCTTATGTCAGTGTTTGATTGCTTTTCTGGCTGTGTGTTTGGTGCATGAAGCCCCCTTAGTTTTCCAATGAGTGTCAGTGGCTTACAGTGTAAACATGAAAAGAGCACCTCATGCTTTTTCTCGTGTATTTGTTATACATGAGTCGGGTACGTGCAGTAGTAATTAGGCTGTATTTCAAACATCAAACTGGCTTTTTCAGAGCTGTGACTTGGTGTTAGGTTGTCAAGAAAAAGGTGTTGGAAATTCTGGGATCAACTAATTTGTATTTCATTAGCTGTTTGGAAAAAAGGTAAAGCATATTTTAGATAAACTAAACACATGTAGGAGGAAAATAATAGAATATAGACTATTTCTTTATGCCTTTAAAGAAATGGCCACCCTAAGATATGGCCAAGCTAACTGCCTGGACATAAATGCACCTCTGATCAACTTTAAAAGAGCAGTAACATCAAGTTAATTATGGGAGAATGATTCTTTAAAAATTTAATATGCCACTAAGACATTAGCTGATTGACATCCAGATTTATATAAAGGTCATTTGAACCTGCACCTCTGCATCCAGCTGGTTTCTTTTTTCTAGATTAATTACAAAAAAGCTTCTGAAAAAATGTTAGACATTTGAGAGAAGTTGTGATTTCAGAAATAAAAGGACCGTGCTGGGAAAAGTATGGCCATATGGCATAATGACGTGAACCCCGCAGCTCTAATCAGAAGCCCTGCCTCTCATGCAGGCTTTGCCTCCACCTAGTTGTGTAATTTCCGACAGGTCATTTAACCTCGCCAGGAGAGTATTTTTCCTAATAGGAATATGCCTGAGGAGGCCTCAAAGACAAGTGATATCAGTCTATTTTTTTTAAATCACAGTTTTAAAAATAAATTTTAGTGGGTTTCTTTTGTACGATTGTAATCTTGTTTGTCTCTGAAATAAACAGACTGGGAAGATATATTTCTTGTGCAGACATTAACATTCCACATTTCCAAGAGTAAAAAGTTCAGATTCTAAAGTATTCCAATGATGTTTTGTTTTCGTTTGCCCTCCACCCCAACACTGCCTTAAGACCATCTCCTGCATCCCAGGCTAGCTTCAAGCTTGCTGTTTAGCCAGCAAAAGATGACAAGGAACTTCTGATTCTCCTGTCTTTCCTAGTGCTGGGCATGAGCCACTAACTTGATTCATCCTGGGCTGGGGATCAAACCCAGGGCTTTGTGTGTATTAAGCAAACACTCTACCAACTCAGCTATATTCACACCCGTGTAATAAGTTTTGCAAACAAAGTATGAGAGAGCTGGGTGTTTCAGAGCAATATATTTATGATTATAAGGGTATTCCCCTGTGTCTTTTTCATCATGGTGAAGTTGTCCTTTCCATTGTCTTCAATAGAATTGACACTTGACAGGTTGTCTAAAACATAGTCTCTTATAATATCATCTCCCTCTCTAATTCTTGATAAATGTGCCATTTTTACATTAGGTATGCTATTTTATTCATGGAATCAGAAGTTGACTTTAATCTCCTGTTCTTTTCAAGTAAAACAGTATCTCTCTCTTAAATACTAGAATTAATTTACCATTATGTGTTGAAATCTATTAAAAATACCCAAGGAAATTATATTAACAGTGTCAAAATCACCATACATACTGTAGAGTCCCCTGTCTGTGGTCTTTTTGGAAGCAACCAGTTGATGAACATCGGCTCAGAGAGCCAGAGCTGAGGCTGGTGGCCGTGCCAACAAATGGGCGTGGGCCTGTTCTAGGTATAGTTCAGGGACACCTGATCTTTCTAGTAACATAGCTGATAAACTCACATTTGTCATTGGAAATGATAGTGGGTGTCATTGGAAAGTAAACTAGACATTGCAGTCTGCCAAGGAATTGAGCTCCATGATATGGATCATTCCATTTTACACAAGCCGCATGCATGCCTCAGAGGATGTTGACATTCATTTTTAATCACATCTGGGTCTCCATTTATCAAGTGGGTGTTTTTAATTTTTAGTTTTAATTTTAAAAAGCTTTTAAATTTTTTAAATGGAAATTTAAAATTTCTCTCTCTTTTTTTTTTTTACCTTAACGTTGTAGGAGACTGAGATTTAAAACACTGTGATTTGTGAAGCTAACACTAAGCTACAAAACCTTAATTTTCTTATGAGTTCTTACTGTTTTCTTGGAGTTCTTATGGTGTCATACTTTATATTATAATCGCCACCACCTGTACTTTTGAAAGGGAGTTAACTCTGAACTGATCACTAATTTCATCTGGAGGTTGTGAATTTATTCCATACAATCATAGTAAACTTCATTAACAAGTTACCCCTAAAGGATGCCTCAGTGAGCAGAAGTTGCTTTCCAGGGCTAGCTCCCTGGAGAAGAGAAGCTGTGAAAATAGCTTGTACTTAAGTTCATCTTAATGTATAAGGTATGAATATTTTTTCCATCTTTCTTGTTTATTTTCAACACACACACACACACACATTCATACACATACATGCATACACACATACATCCAAACGAGAGAGTTTTCAGTGGGAAAGGGATACATTTGATGTAAATGTTGTACAAATTTAATATATTTTTTTTTTTTAAATTTTTTGACTAGCATTGACTCTTTTAGTACTATATTTTCAGGCAGATATGACTCACTGATCTTTGATTTTCACTAAAGTCTCAGTGACAGGCAGGCACATTGGTAGCTATGACTTATTTCAGCTTAGTCAGAGCAGAACTTTTAGTGTACTTCATTCATTCTGTTATGATCTCTTTATATGTCTTGTCATTTCTCTTGGAAAGTGGGGTGTTTTGTTATCTCTAAAAAGAAGTTTTGGGGCAGCTGAATGTCATTAGAGGTTTTGGAACTTTGATATTAAGTTTTGAATTAAAAAAATGAAAGAATTAAATCTACAAATCTCAACATGAACTTGTCACCACTCTGATTTGGCTTTGGTTTTGAAATGTGTCACCAGATGGCTCATGGGTTGTAGGCTTGGTCCCCAGCTAGGGGTGCAATGGAGGCTTAATTGTGAGGCCTTTAACTTTATCATGAGCTGTACCTCAATGGAGCCATGCCACAAGATGCAGGATGCAAGGCCATTGCCTTGACGTGGGTACACACCTCTACTCTCTTGTTTTTCTGCTTCCTGAATGTCATGAGATGATCATCTCTGCTCTGCAGTATCATCCTTACCATGATGTTGAGATCAGACCACAGGGACCTTTGAAACCTTTGGCCAAAATAGCCCTTTCCTTCTGTAAGGTATTTCCTTGGGTGTTTCTCACAGTGAAGTATAAATAGTAGACATCTTAATTTGGAACTCAAGTTAGATTCAAATTCTTATTGCTCTATTCTGATGAGAATTGCTAAATTAATTTTTTAAGCATAATTTTTCAGTTATCTTAAATTTTGTTTTCTGTTCTTAGTAATAGGAGAGAGGTAATCAGATACCTGTTGCTTTAATGAAAACATACCTGCAAATCGGAGTTTTTTTCATCTTTGTATGTCAGTGTCCACGTCTCATATAGAGTAATTCTACGATCAAATAAGTTTAGACATAGAAATTGTTGTGTTCCTCCCACATAAGTACCCTCACAATATGAGGCATTTTATTTTTATTTTAGTTGACCACTCTGCACTTCAGCTTTATTTTAAATATATTCCTCAGGAATGGTATAGTTTTAGCTAAAAATCTCACAATATTTGAGGAAATCTAAATTTCTTAGGGAAATGAAATATTTTGATCATATTATAAGTAAGGGCTCATAGGTCATATATATATTCTTCAGTTATTGAATTGAAGGGGATGTTGCTCAGTGGACGTACATTTGTTTGGCACATACAAAATCCCAACAGCAGAAAGCAAAAATGAATTAAGCATTAAAATACAAAATATATGAGATAATGCCTCCCCAAATTTCAACATTATATGCTTATGTATTTTTTTTTGTCAAAGTATAAAACAAACAATTTTTTTACAGCCAGATTCACAGTTTGAATTTGCAGCCAAAAGTATTTGATTTTGTTATTTACTACAGAAAACAGTAAATAGGTTGGGGTAGATTTTTAAGCAGAGATCTGTATAAATGATGTTTTTTAAAAAGGAATGTGTTTTCTTCTGTGAATCCACCTGGTCAAGTCCTGGAGCTATATTCTCGGATTACAGAGTTGTGATCAAGTTCAGTGCTTGCTTCTTTTGAGCCATAGTCCCATTCTGTACTTCTGAGTTGAGTCAGACTTTCAATGTAACACAAGCTAAATTTGAAATCAAGATGCTCTTCATTAGCCTTTCAAATGCTTTAGTCAGGGGCATATGCTACAATGTGGAGGTTTCCATACATGCTTTTCCAAGAGTATTCTTGTCTTGCTTTTCAGTGTCCTCTTATCTAGTCCTGCAGACTTACCAGCCATAGACTTCAGCCTACTTCCTAGAGACTCCTGGGAGGAAAGTGGGTACTCAAAGGTCTTTCACTTGCAGGTGATGCTATAGAGACAATAGGATTCCGATTCTCCTCATTTTGTTCAGGCCAGTTGGGAGCTCTAAGGATTCAGTCTTGTTTTGCTATCTCATTTTTTTTCTTTCCATTTTTTCTTTCTTCTTTTCATGTTTCTATCATTTGCATCCGTCCATCCTTAAGATACTTGCTCTAGAATGGTGTCCTTTATAATGTAACAGGCATTATTACCCTCATCAGAGCACCTGTGTCACCTGCAAGAGAATCTTACAATTGGACTGTAGACTTTCCCTTTAAGAAAAAAATGGTAGGTGAGGGATTATTAAACCCTCACCTGGCATTCTCGCCACTTCTGCCCCACCTACATGTACTCTTTTGTTCTTGCGAGATTCTTCTATTTCTGTACCTATGAGGAAGTTGTTACCCATGCTGAGGTGAGACTTTTTAATGGTGAACCTGATTGGGGTCTCAGTCATGTTTCTGTAAGTACCCCTCACCTAGTGCTTCCGTTAACAGGCTCAATAAATCCAATTGTTCCCCAAGTTGCAACCTTCGGTAGAATCATTACCTTGGTCTGTTCTTGATCTGTCTTGAGGGAGCAGGTGTTTGTTCATATTTCCCCAGGGAAATTAATACAGCAAGAAAGCAACACTGTTCTCTTCTCCTTCGGTGACTAAATATAGCTCTAAGGTTTAGCAAGTTAGTGTGGGTCACCGTTTCAGTATATTCAAAACATATTAGAAATCATTACACTTAATAAGGGGTAGAATTTATCCAGTGAAGGTTCTTTAAAGGTTTTTTTTAAAGGTTTAAATCCCAAGTTAATATAGTATCCACTAAGGGAAAAATAACATACTTTTAAATAAACTGATATAAAATCTATAAGTTAAGGAAACAGAACTGTAGAATCGCCCATTACTCATGGTTACTTTAAAAATTCTAGTGTAGAGAAGGCGCTCCCTACAGGCCAACAGCTGATCAGTCCCCCGGGGTTGACTCTAACTTACATGTACTGTTTTTTGCTCACATCCTTAAATGTAATGCCCTTTCCACTTTCAGGAGGTTTTCCTTGCTCTGTGGCCTTGGTTTATGCCATGTTGTCTGGTTGGTCACAGCAAAAGTTGCCCAAATCTCATTTCTTCTCTGCGATTTTCCACATTAAAGATTCATGCTTCATGTTGACCTTACAGTGTAATACGCACTTTATTTTCTTATTAACTCAAGAACCCTTACCTCTTTGAACCAATCCTCTTATTGTTTTTCTTTGGTATATTAATGTTAAAATATGCATCACTATTGTAGGAATATATTAAATACAATAAAACTAACTTGAACATAAATATTAATGTTAGAAAATATTCTAATAACCACATTGGCTTGTAAATCACTATGGGTCAATAGTTACAACTTAGAGCTCACAAATGTATTTGTTATGTTTTTCATCTTATTTCTGTGGGAGGATGTTGAGTCACAGCCAAAGGGGGAAAAAAAATCTAGATTAATTAATTTATGTTGTTTTGTGTAAATACATAGACCATAGTGGCTGGATCAGGATCTATGACCATCATCTTTTGATGCTGACAGTCCTATGATTGTTCTCCATCCCTGTCTGATCTGCTTCCTTCATTGTTGTTGTTTGCTTGTTAATTCAGGCATTTGTGTGTCCACTCACCTCATGGTAGGTGCATAAATCTATGGCCCAGTTCTTGCCCAGCTACTACACACAGTATAAATCAATGACTGAGGCCAAATTCTTACTTGCAGAACTGCTCTTCTTGTGGGAGCAGTGAGATTTGTTTCTGTAAGAAAGTGATAATAAGATTATATACTTAACACCACTTTGAACCTTATAACAGCTTCAAGCTTGACCTTTACAGTATCTGGAGTCTTTCACATGAGTGGTCCAAGTCTAAGACTGGAGGACTGGGACAGAGCAAGGATGGATGTAGACTGGAGAGGGGCAGTTTACTCTGGAGACAGGGAAGGGTGGTAAGGAGTTTGAAAGTTTTCCATCTAAATATTTGAATTAGGTTGATACCTAGTACTATTATAGATATCTTGAAGTTTGGAATACTAAGAAAATGAGACTCAAAGAGACTTCGTAATTACAGAGTAACGATGTACTTTTATGTCAGATAATGATCCCTTTAAGATGGAGAAGGAAAATGTAGTCTGATCTGGTGCTCTGAAAGAACAGAAGTGGTGAGGGTAAAGTATGGCCTTAATGTTTTGATGGTTAAAGAAGACATCCCTGGACTTAGAATGGAAGGACATGATTTTGAACTTAATAGTTGTATCTTCTCATGTATGAATGTTTTATCTACATATATGGCTGTTTGCCTCTTGTGTGCCTGCTCCCTGTGGAGGTCAGAAGAGATCATCAGAACTTACAGGTGGCTATGAGCCACTGTGTGTGTGTGTGTGTGTGTGTGTGTGTGTGTGTGTGTGTACTTGAGTTGAACCTGGACCCTCTGCACAAGGATCCAGTGCTCTTAGCCACTGAACCATCTCTCCAGCTTTAGTTTTTAAATCCTTAGTTCGACTAATTACCCATGGGACAGTGTATAACACACTGAACATTGAGAAACTTGAGTTCTTTCTGCCTTTTTAATGAGATGTTAATTCACAGAGTTGACAAATATAGGGATTTTTAAGCAAAACAAACAACAACCTGCTTAGGTATTGGCCATATAATGACACTGTGTAAAATATTTACTCAATTTTCATAATTAGTGTTGCTGTTACTAATAGGTAATTGCCATGACATCCCACGGTGTGATACAATTACAGAATGGAATGTTTTCTAGACATGCCTGTCCCCACTAGATGCCAGGACCTCATCCGGGAGGTGTAAAATGACTTAACAGGTGTTTGAATTCATTAGCCAATTATGTACAATTCTTCCTTTCCTCATAATATTTAGTTTCTCCCAGAACAATATAATAGGAGCTTAATTTGTATTCCCTTTACCATATCAATTGGATGGCCTGCAGTTGTTTCCATTGTTGAAAGCGTGGGTTGATTTAAAACGTGGTTAAAAATAGAACAAAAAGAATGGATTTAAAAATGCAATCCATACTGTAAAAATTCTGGCATGTTGGGTAATACCTAATAACTGTCCTGGAAACTGATACAAAAATAAAATTTCCTGCTAATTCTGTTTGGGCTAGGAACAGTCTATCTAGTTATTTTAATGATCATGACTGGAATTTAGAGTACAATGTGAACGTTTGTTCCTTTTTGACTTGATCTTAACATGCATGACTCACACATAAAAATGTTTGTATTTCTGAATATTGGTGACTGAAGGTACCCAGCAAGGCCTGAGAGCTGGCGACTAAGGATTTTGACCAAGAGTGCATTTCAGTAAATAGATTCCAGGAAAGTTTAAAAAAACAAAACAAAACAAAACAAAACTGATTTCTTCCACACCCCCTTCCTTTTCCTCAATCCACACTAACTATATGTCAGTCATGTACCTGGCAAAACTTCATGCTTGTCTCTCAGCAGGGTTCTAAGGGCTATGAGCCAGTCAAACAGTGATTGACAGTTCAGTCAGATAGAGTCCACTAAACCACAACTGTTAAAGCAGACAGAATTCCCAATAGACAAGTGCGTTCTGGACGTAGTCCAATGATAATAATCTATTAAAACAAGTTATCCAATCTTATGAGTTCACTTGAAAAGAGAAGTGGATGCAGGGTGATTTGCAAAATGTTTGCACGTGTAAGTTCAGTTTATTTAATTTTAAATAATTAGGGCACAGCAGTGATTAGTGCTAATTGGAGCTGTGTCAGGCTGAAAGAATTATCCAAATATGTTTTGAACATTAACCTGACTTAGTCAGTAAATCATTTAACTCTGGGGCTTTTAATTGATAATATATTTTTTTTTAATAATCCAAAGGTATACATCTTACTGAAGGAATACTAAGTTTTAACTCAATCTGAAATCATTTGAAATCTAGTACTTTAATGATAGCCACAAAGACATGATTAAAAAGAAAGATTAATAGCTAGGGTTTTAATGGCCCTAAAAATAGGTATTTAATAAGTCTATAATTCTCTTTGTAGTTAATCTGAAGTAATGAAGCTTCAGGGCTGCACTGAAGTCTCAGTGAAATAGTGGTGCAAGCACCAAGCACCAAGCAAGCATCATAGGAATCTCTCAGTTTCCAAGAGTTCTGTTACCAGATCTTCCTGGGAAGTTGCCTGTGAACTTCCTGAACAGTAAAATTTCCATATTAGAAGTTTTCAAAGGAGTGTGTGATCAAAATAGAAGTTCACATAGGGAAAATCGAAGGAAAGGAATTGGGTGTCCAGCAGTTACAGGAAGAGTTCACCCACTGAATAACTGCCAGGAACAGGCCTCAAATCTGTGCATTGCTAAGTCACCTCTGTCCAGGAAAATGGAGCTTGAATGTCAAATGCTTTGTGCTTCTTATTTGTAGCTACACATTGGCTCATTGCCACTTAACAACTATATTAATATTTCTTACTGGTATATAACTATACAACTACTTTATATAGTGAGACGATGTGATGCGCAGCTTACCATTCACGGTTATTTTTGGCTAATGAAGGAAGACATTGAAGCAAACTGTTTGTGCTTTAAGGATTTGATACAATTTATTCCTAATATGAATCTTATCATCTATGATATCTATTTTAATCATTGAAAGACTCATCCCCAGAATAATGAGATGCATTGGCCTGGAAGATACTCACCCCTTCCTGAAAATTATGGCTTAGCCTTTTTCCATATTGTCCATGGGTAGTAGACCTAGTTTTTGCTTTTAAGGCAAAGTAACCACCCAAGGGCACAGGTCCACATATTAGTCTTTTGTTGCTTCTAATTCAGTTTTTAGTATCAGAAGGAACAAACCAAAGGATCCATACTCCCCCCCCCCCTTTTAAAAACTAGATTCTGGTCACTAATAACTTCCTTTGTTCTGCCAATATACTTGAAGATTTGGCATAACCTTTCTTTCTTCCTCCCCCTCCCCCCCCCCGTGTTGTTTAGCTAGGGATGGGGAATAGGTGGTAGCCACCTCCCAGCTTGGTTACCAGCATCACCTGTCCTCAACAGCCCTGTGACTTCCAGTTCTTCCCAAGTCTTCTGGGAACTGTTAATGGTTTTAGTGTTCTATTAACTGCCACAGCACCGGGCAGCAACCTCTCAGTAGCTAAACTTGCTGTATGCCGACTGGAAAGCCAAGACAGTGACACTTTCCCATGTGAAAGGCTCCTTTCAGAAACTCATGATGCCTCAGTTGCCCCAATGGAGAATTCTAAACTTACTTTATAGACTTACACTTTTGAGAATAAAGAGAGGATTTACGTAAGATGCTCACGAGGCATCCAAATGAAAGCCTGCGCTTTTATTTGTAAGAAAGAGCAATGTCACTTGCCCATTAGATATTGAATTACTCTGTGTTTAGCAGAGGACAAAATGTACTTACAGTATCATCACATGAACAAACGAAAACACGGAAATTATACTCTTAAGAACGCTGATCAGGTAGATAGGCATACTAAGTAGTATTTGTATGTATAAAATCTTCTTTTGCATATGTTGTCTTTTGTATTTTCATAGGAAAACTCCCACACTCATTAAGGAGCTGTCTGTTAGGATAACTTTGAGAGAAGAGGGCTGTATGGCAGGCTCCCCACTGAGTTAAGTCTCATTATAATTTGTCTCTTTATGTTTGCAAAATGCTAGGCTCCCATGCTTAGCTCACTAATGAGACTGGGACGCATCTCATAATGGGGTTAGTTTGTGGCTCGAAAGCCACACAGTCTTAAAAAAATGTTGCAGTTTAATTTATTGGCTCAGGAAATGAATTTGCAAGGGGTTCCCCCAACCCCAGTTGTGAGGAGATAGAAGTTCTTTTCCCAAATTCAATTAATTGTGAGCTCCGCTGATTTTAATAATTTCTGCTTTAGTTATATGCTAAAGATATGGAAAGGAATTTAACACAAACCAAAATGTTCTGTTCCTTTAAGAAATGGGTGTTTTTATTTTTGTGTGAAACATCCTTTTCTGTTAACATTGTTTTTTAGGTAACAGAGGGTGTTTTTCTTCATATATTTTCTTCATAAAGGCTGGATTGTTTTGGAGCTAACCTGATTTGACCACAGCTCACTGCTTGGTGGGAAGTCTTAAATCTCTTATTTGAAGCTAAACAAGATTACTCAAGAGGCTGACATTCAGAAGCTTGCTATTCGTACAGTGGGTTAGGGGCCGTGGCACACCCGCACAGTTCCACTAATTGAACTCTTTGGGTACTTCAGTTTCAAATAGTTAGCTGTTGAAGGGCCTTGCCATGGGTACCTAAGAAATTGCTAACCGCTTGATTTCCCCACGTTAGCCTAATGAGGAAGAATGGGTCACCATGCCAACAGAAACACCATAGCAATAGGGTTAGGGGCATCTTTCCCTTGATACTTGCCTCCAATTTAGGGTTCTGTAATACAGTGAGAATCCTGTAGTGTGTCAGAACAAGTTGAAATACGATTTAAAATCAGTGTCACCTTGTATGATACATGTAAACAGCCATGCTCAGTGAGACAGAATCCCAATTATTCCATTTGGCAAGCAGTAAAAATGTTAGTTCAGTGTTTCTAATTTATAATTACTTGTTTTTCTTTTCTGTCAGGTTTTAGATGCTGCTGTAACAAAAGCCTACCTATATCATTGTATTTGGTTTTGAAGAGTTTTAATTTTAATTTTTACAGTGTTTTAAAACAATAGGCATTATTTTTAGAGTAGGTGCATGTTTACAAAAAAAATCTAGAAGCTAATACTCAGTATATTATTGTTTATTGTATTATCACCATCTTGTGTTCAGACATACATAAAATAGTATTAACAAAAGTCTATCATTTATATAGATTCCCTCCCCTCCCCCCATTTTAAATCTAGCATCCCATGGCAGAATTCCCACACCATGTAAGAGAAAACATTACATTTATTTCTTATAGCTTCATGGTCTTGGTCATGACCATTTTTGAGCCTTTTGATAACTTTGAGTTAAGATTTCTGGTTAGCTACTGTGTGGACTTTGCCTTCACTTTCAGTTTGTTATTTAAAAAACAAATTAGACTGCTTTGAATTTTGAGAGGAAAAAGACTGATTTATAAAGTGACAGTGCCATCACGTGATATCCAGGATAAAGGCTTCCAGCATGACATCAGCAGTAGAGTTGACTTTGATCATCTGGGGGAGGCTGCCCTTTTATGTTTCTCTACAGGCAAGAGCTTTCCTTACAATGCTCCTACCGTGATACTGGTCTGGGAAGGAAGTCATCATGCATAGGTCACATGTAGGTTGTGGGTAAGAATTATAGGTATTGTCTTTGTATGTATAGTATACATACATATTATTTAGCATTCTTTTACAAAAGCAGATAGATGATAAATGCATGCTATTTTATACTTTGTATTAAGTTATGATGTGATAGTATTTCGCTGTGTGTGTGTGTGTGTGTGTGTTGTTGTTGTTGTTGTTATTGAAATTGCTCCACTTCATCCCCTTGACACCAGTGTTACTCTATGTGAGTACTGAGCATGATCGCTCTGAGCTTATCTTGAATATTTCCTTTTCTAGCTCTAGACTCAGTCCACACTTCCAAGAAGGTCTGATTCTTTTTATTAGAAATTTGTATTAGAAGGAAAGATCTGGAAACAAGGTAAAAATTACTTAAGATGTGAATAAGCAAAAGTTTTAATGAGAATTTAAGTAAAAATATTAAACCTGCCAACCATGATGTTCCAGGATCCTCTCTGCTTTCTTTCCTCTACAGCTTTTTCATTCTAAATCAAATGATCATAGTTACCTCTAGTGTCAAAGGTATACGTAACGATTATGAGGACTTCAGTAGGCTAATAGTTTGATTATAATTGAAATAGGGAAAAGACTGGGGAATGGCTCAGTGGGTAAAGTATTTGTTGTGTGAGCATGAGAATGTGACTTGGAATTCCTAGTTACAAAATCTGGACATGGTGGCACACACCTGTAATTTTCAGAGAAACAAATAGGAGGATCCCAGAGACCTCACTAGCCAATGAGTAAGTTCCAAGTTAGCAGGCTACTGTCTCAAAAGTAAGTGTAGAAGAGTAGAGTACACCACTGGATATCCAACTTCAGCCACACCATGCACACATACAGATAGATATTTGACTTTAAACACACACACACACACACACACACACACACACACACATGCACACATGCACACACACATTTTACAGTTTTTTTTTCCTAAGTCAAGTATATTACTTAGAAAGAAACTTAGGCTTTACTTAGAAAATCATGTTCCTCGAAAAAAAACAAAAAACAAAAAACAAAAAAACAAAAAAACAAAAAAAAGAAAGTCATGTTCCATTAAGTCAGAAACGTTATATATACTTTGATATATCGATTCTTATGTCCAATGTTGCCTTTATGAAAACTTTTGGTAAATTATAATCTGTGAAAGTTGTTGTTGGTGAATTTTAATCTCTAAGAGATTTATTACATGAACTTTTATGTTTACTTGATGTACTAATGACTTCTGTTGACTGTTGAATTTAATTGGGAAATATTATTGTATGTTATAGAACCAGAGTAAATATATACTACTTTAATATAGAAAGTTTTATCATGCCAGATTTCCAATTTTTTAAACACAAACACTAGGACTCTTCTTTGACCCTCTTTGTATCTTTTAAAATACCAGACGTGAAAATTCTTTGGTCTTCTCTGTTTCTCAGTGTGGGAGCAAAGGATTCCTAATCTTTCATAGAAGCTATTTATTAGGGAAACTCACTTTTCTCTTTTCTTTCTTTCTCTCTCTCTCTCTTTTTTTCTTTCTTTCTTTCTTTCTTTCTTTCTTTCTTTCTTTCTTTCTTTCTTTCTTTCTTTTTTTTTTTTTCCAGAGAGGGTTTTTCTGTATAGCCCTGGCTGTCCTGGAACTCACTCTGTAGACCAGGCTAGCCTCAAACTCAGAAATCTGCCTGCCTCTGCCTCCCAAGTGCTGGGGTTAAAGGCGTGCGCCACCCAATTGCCTGGCTTCATTTTTCTTTTAAAGTGAACATGGACAACTTGATTCTATTAAAAACCACTCATTAACCACACAAATCTGTTCTAGACAGAAGTAATTCCTGACTATACTTTCGCACATGTATTCTTTGTTGTTACTGTTCAAACTATTGTGGATTTGTATTTATGTTTTGGGATAAAGATCCAGTGAGGATTACTTGGGGCAGGAGAAGAGCTAAGAGAAATTCTATATTATTGGTGAAAAGAAAGCTTTGGCTTCAGTGATAAATGATGGATAAAAAGTGTGTGGTGTACAGTTTGTTATGTCTGAAGACCCTTTCCTATGTCAGAGCTTTCAGGAACTGATTTTTATCTAGTTTATTCTTAGAACCACTCTCATTGCCAAGGGCTTAATTTGGAATTAAATGAGCCTTATGCTTAAGTAATTTATTCTCATTAGTTTGCCAAAAATGAGTCTCATGATGGGTGTAATACTCCAAGGCAGAATGTTTACATTTTTGTTTCATCGAAATTTACATATTTCTTTTCATTTTCACTTAAGTCCCTGAAAGTGAGATCAAAAGACTATGTTGAGTCTGTGCTCAAGAGTGGTTTCCTATGTACTATGGGGGGAGTTGTGTTAGGTGGGTTAGTTTATATGCATTCCTTGCATTATGCTTCTCTCTTGTTCTTTTTTGCTTGTTTTTTTGTTTCGTTTTGTTTTGTTGTTTTTTGTGTTTTTTTCTTTTTTCTTTTTTTGTTTTTGTTTTTTTTTTTATCCAAGAGGATCATGGGGGAAAACAGTACACCACGGTCCTCCACAAAAGTACCAGCACCACACACCAATTACCATGTCAAGACCTCCTTATTGGCTTTCCTTTGTGCTTCGAGAGATGAGTGGTCATTTTGATGTCTTGAGATAAATTTCACATATTTATTAAGCTTCACTCTTTAATTCATTTAGTGTATCATTTAGTGAAAACTTTGTCAACTATAAACCTCATGTTCATGGCTTATTTTCATGGTTTGCTTTTCTTGTATCTTAGTAGTTCTGAAAAACCCTTCTAAAATCTTTCACATTACAAGAGTGGAGACTAGAGTGATTTTCCTTCTCAATTTAAAGAAAACATTTTCCAAAGGATTAAGAACCTGTTTGAACTTATTAAAAACTAGGCAGAGGGAGCTCCCTCCCTCTGGGTGGGAAAGGCCAGGGGGAGAAGAAAAGGGGGAAGGGCAGAACCAGGTATGGGAAGACACAGGAATAGAAATAAGTAGCAGCAGGGGCTGGGGAACTTGGGGGAACCACCAGAAAGTCCCACCAGAAGCCAGGAATGCTAGAGGCTTCCATGATCAAATAGGAATGACATTAGCCAAAATACCCAGCAACAGGGAGATGGAACCAGCATAGAGCACCTCCAGTAAGTAGGCATGGCTCCCAGTGGAGGGATGGAGCCACCCACTCATCTAAAAATTTTTAACCCAGAAATGTCTCTGTCTAAAGGAAATTCAGGGGCAAAAATGGAGCAGAGACTGAAGGAAAGACCATCCAGAGACCGTCCCAGCATGCAATCCATTCTATCCTCAGACACCAAACCCTGACACTATTGCTGATGCCAAAGTGTGCTTACAGATAGGAGCCGATCATGGCTGTCCTCTGAGTGGCTCTGCCAGATCCTTATTAAAACAGATGCAGATACTCTCAGGTCACCATGGGATTGAGTCCGGAACCCTGGTGGAAGAGCTAGGGGAAGGGCTGAAGGAGTTGAAGGGGATTGCAACCCCATAGGAAGAACAATATCAACTAACAGGACCCCTCCTCTCCCCCCAGAGATTCCACGGAGTGAACCACCAAGCAAAGAGTATATATGGACTGGTCCATGGTTCCCATTACATATGTAGCAGAGGATTGTCCTATCTAGCATCAGAGGAGGGGAGGCTCTTGGTCCTGTGGAGACTTGGAGAAGGGGAATGCTAGAGGGGTGAGGCTGTAGCCAGTGGGTTACAGAGCACTTTCTTAGAGACAAAGGGGAGGGAGATGGGGTTAGAGGGGTTCATGGAAGGGAGACCAGACTGAGAAGGGAGGTGACATTTGAAATGTAAATAAATAAAGTCATTAATTTATAAAAAGAAAATGCACTTAGATTCCATGCTCTAGATCTATGTCATTTTGTGAGCAAATAAGTGAATTAACACTTGACACAAGGGTCTGAGTTGGTTTTGTGTAAAAATGCATTGGTTTCCCATGTTACTTATAGTTTACAGTGCATTCAGATCAAGAAAATATATTGCTATAGAACTTAGGAATCTGATTTACATGGAGATGCGGAAAGTGGGTAGAGAGGATTGGGGATAGACACAGACAGATAGACAGACATACAGAGAGACACACAGACAGTAATTATAGTTACCCAGAGCTGTAAAGCAACATTTGTTTTTCTTTTTTTCTTTTTAAAGCTTTTATATTTTTATTTTTAATTAATTATTTATTATTATTATTATTAATTATTTGCATCCCAGACATAGCCCTCCCTTCCTGGTCCCTCCTCCCACAGTGCCTCATCCTGTTCCCCACCCCCCTTTTGCCTCTGAGAAGGTGCTCTGCCCCACCCCCTGCTTCAGCACCCCCTTTCCCTGGGGTCTCAGATCTCTACAGGTTTAGGCACATCCTCTCCAACTGAGGCCAGATAAGGCAGTTCTCTGCAACATTTCTGTGTTTTTAGATATGGTGCCTCAGTGTCATCTAGATATTTTTTTCTTTATGAGCCTTCCTGGGGGTAGGAGGACATCATTGGTAAGGATTCAATTTAACAAAATTTAAAATGTTGAAATTAAGACAAGCAAGGAATAAGTCTTAAAAGTTTGGAGGTCACTGTTAATCATTTATCTCAGTGCCTACAAATCTCGGGCTCCAGGATTCATAGATGTTTCAGTTTGCGTGAACACATGTAAAGCTATTGATAATGTATGTCCAAACCCTTGTATCTATTGTCTTTATTTAATGTTCTTGTCAACTTAAGGGAGTTTCTATCAAAAATCATGATAACCATGACAAAGTAATTATAGATATTAGGAGAACAAGGAAAATTAGAGTAGTCATGGTGGTACTGCCTTTGATCTCTACAAATGTGAGGCAGAGACAGGCAAATCAGTGTCAATTTGAGGCTTTCCTGGTCTATTGAGCAAGCGCTAAACCAGTCAAAACTACATGACCCTGTGACTCCCAGAATAAAAAACGAATAATAAAAGAAAATATTTTTAATGGGGAGCAAGTGTAAATTATAAAAGTTACAGTAACTATAATGAATAAAATACTAAAGTTTAGAAGCTAGCACATAGATATATGTTTCAATAATCAGAATGCAAATCGTTGCCGTTGTTTCAATATTTATAAGAGACGAGTTTGAATCCAGTAAACACAAGTGTAGGCATGCGGTTCTCATGTCAAAACATCTCTTAGACTTTTCTTTTCTTTTCTTTTTTTTTTTCTACTTAAACTTGGTGTTACTACATTGGTTTTTATTGCCGTACTCTTCTCTATGGCCCAGTTCCAGAATAAGGCTAGGTGTCTATCAGCAGATGACTAAAGTTAGATACAATCAGTTAGAACTTTTGTTCAGTCACAAAGAGGATGGAATCCATGTCATTTGCTGGGAAATGGATGCAACTGGAGATCATCAATATTAAAATAATTTGGACTCAGTCAAATTTCTGAAAAGTTTCTTTTTTGTTTCCTGTGTGGCCTATCTAGACTCTGCATATTTTGCATCGTGACTTTTGCTAGCTGTGCCACTGTAGGCTGACTTGGTTTGTTTCACTACCAGGTAGTAATTCATATTGATTATCTGCACAAGTTACACTGTACATAATTTTTCCCTTAATTGCCTCGTGGCTTCTAATCATAAGGGCCAACTAAACTTTATGACTATACTGCTCTATTGAATTTTTAAAATTATCTTGTTTTAATTTTTTTGGCTTTATGAGTCATTGCAGTATTGTCTTTGCATTTAAGCCTACACATTTTAATCAGCTTACATGTAGCAAACAAATGTTACCAACTATAGGTGATACAAGTTGTTAGGTTTTCTATGTGTTTTCAGATTTTCCACCAGTGCCCAACCTCTTTGATTACTCTTTTAAAGTAATTTCAATGGCATTTTTATCCAATTCTTTTTTGTTTCTAGCTTTATATTGAATATACATTTTCACTGTAATTTCCTCTGTTCCTCTTCCTCTTCTTTCTTCTTCCTTTGTGTGTGGGGTTTGTTTTTTGTTTGTTTGTTTGTTTTGTTTCTCTGTATAGCCTTGACTGGTAATTTCTTAAATACTAATTCATTATCTTTTATATTTTTTCGTGACTCCTGATTTGTTGGCCGCCTGTGCCAACGTTAATAAAAGAAAGGGTTCTTCTGGTAATAGGAGTAAGAAATAGATAGGAAGAGATTGAAAGAGATAAGAAGAGATAGGCTAGCCATACTGTACCTTACCCACGTGGGAAAATAAAAATTAGACAACATGAGCTCTGGTCACTCAGTCATCTTGAATTTAATGAATCCCCTTTGTTCCCCCAACAAGTAAAATACCTGGGGCAAAAATCCTTCCCCCAAAATCCATCAGTGTAACAGTCCAATCAGTGACTTCCTTGTTACTCTGTGGAGGTAGAGCTTCTGAATGTAACTGGAACCAGGTTTCGCTCAACAGGTGGGCAGCCACTGTGCTGGGACCCAAGTGGTTGCTGTTTACTGTCCGGGCTTTGGGGAGGGAGTCCACACTGATTAAGAGATTAAAGAATTCTAGGGCTAAATTGCCTCTTCAGGTTGCAGTCTGATTTGCCGATCTCACCCCTGAATGCTACCTTTTATACTTGTCCCACATCCTCTGTATCTTAGACCTCCTGACTCATTTATTAAGAATTCAATTTATGTGCCATCCTGGGAGCATGGCTTACATTTCATTATTTTATCTTTAGAATTAGAGAAATCTGCCGTAAATATCTGCATAGTAAAGGTTCAAATCTCAGCATTTCCACTGAACAGGTAAGAATGTGCAGTTGCAGATGGAGTGCTTATCAGTTTAGGCTGCACTGCTGCCACCTAGGTATTCTATCTACATCAGAACATGCACATCTTGATTTTTGTTTTGAAAAAAAGAATCATTTACATTTGTATGTATGGGTGTTTTGCTTGCATGAGGCTTTGTACCATGTGCATGCAGTACCCATGGAGGCCACAAGAGGAGCCTGGTTCCCCTGACATTGGACTTTCTGAAGGTGATGAGCTGTGGTGTGGGTGCTTGGGATCAAATCTGGCTCTTCTGGAAGAGTAGCCATTTTCTTCCCAGAGTCTCCTCTCTAGCACCAGGGCATTTGTGATTTTAAAAGAAAATGGGTTGTAGTCCCTCTCAAAGTGGTCTGCAGAGGGTAGTATTTGACAGCTGAACATGATCCTCTCCTCCTCCTTAGGACCTTTGCATTATCATGCACAGACTTGTACCTGTCCCAGGTGGCAGGCTTGCTGATATGTTGAAAAAACTAGTTATGTTTCAGCTACTAAGTGGCATTTCTTCTAATGTTCCCTTTCAGTCCTTGAACTCTGACCATGTTTAACACTGTCGTATGTGTAAACTTCAGCTTCTTTGTGTGTGCATGCTTGCTGGATTTAACTTTTAAGTGGCGCCCACCTTTAATCCCAGCACTTGGGATGTAGAGGCAGGCGGATTTCTGAGTTTCAGGACAGCCAGGGCTATACAGAGAAACCCTGTCTCGAACCCTCCCCCCCAAAAAAGTCTTTAATGTTAACTCATTGGAATGTCTGCATCTTTTCCATCTCAGAAACAATAGTGTTGGGTAGTTTGATACACTAGACCAAGTGGAAAAATAAAAACCACCAAAGCAGCTATTGTGTAGCCTCCACTATAAGCTGTGATTGGAGGATTTTAAGTGATTAGGGGAACCTGACCAACACTGGGAAAATTGCCTTTGAAGAAAAAAATATGTCAATGAATGATTCAATGAAATTTTCTTATCTTAAATGTATGCGCAAATCAGATAATAGGCGTTAAGTTAGGAGTTAAAACTCTCAAAGACCTTTAAAGGAAAACAAGAAAAGGTTCAAAGGATGAGTGACTGGATTAGCACAGAGCCTTGGTTTTATTAGTGTCACACTCCTTACCACCTTTTATAGCATTCCCTGAGAGAGCATTCAGTGTCCTTTACTAATACCACTTATTTCCCCATTTTCAGACCTTACCATTGCATTAGAATGAATGTTTCAGTACATGGGGCTCTAATATCTTACTCCTTCTACTCACACATACACACACACACACACACACACACACACATACACACATAATATACAGACATAGTCTCTTTTGGAAGTAGGTTGTTAGATGTCACCACATGCTTTAGCTTTATTTATTTATATATGTATATATATTCATTTAAAAACATTTTAATTATATAATATATTAATATATTATAAAACATATTAGTTTAAAGATCTATTTATTCATATATATGGTTGTTTGTCTGTATGTACATCTGCTCATTAGAAGAGGCCATTGGATCCCATGGGACTGCATTTATACACAGTCATGAGCTGCCATGTGGGAGCTGGGAATTGAATTCAGGATCTCTGGGAGAGCAGCCAGTGCTCCTAAGGACTTAGCTATCTCTCTAGCTGTGTCACATTTCTTTTTAGTTCATGCTGATGATTCAACGTAAGGCCATGTGCTTGCTCCGAAAACATTGCTACTGCTGAGCTACATCCCCACTTTTGATGCCTCACGGACAGCATCTTATTTTCTCTGGCTGGCCTTGAACTTATGACCTTCTAGCCTGGGCTTCTATATTGCTGACACTGGAGTGCAGTACCATCCAGTTGTGTTTTACTCTAGTTAAAGAAATTAACCAGAAAATTCTTATGAACGCAGATGTCTTTTTTTTTTTTTTGGTCTTTCCGTTTCTTCTTTCTTTTAAAATATGGAAATCCTTTATTAAAACTTAGTTTAAAGACATTGGAAAAATATATTTGGTTATTAGACATTGTATGTTATTTCTGTCATCGAGCAAGGAGATGTAAGACGATGTCATTGAAACTGTCATGGGTGTGGCTAAAGACCCAGTGCCTTAGATATGACTGCTCTTTGCTTCCTCCATGAAATATAAATTTATAAAATAAAAGGAGAGAGTCAGCAGGTGATTGCTGTTTTGCATGCAGTGCTAAGTACTGTAGAACTGGTCTTTCCCTTTGACCTGACACTGGGAAGGAAATAATTGAATTCATTTCGTAGAGGTCAGAACTTGGATGCTTTGGTCTTTGATGTTTTAGAAAGGGAATCGGAGAAAGGCAAGACACTTATCCAAAGTTATATACAAACTAGGATTCAAGTCATTTTTTTTTCTCTAGATGAAAGTTTCCCTAAACGTATTTTAAAAGAGATGCAAATGAAGTTGTGATTTAAGTGCCCCTTTAAAAGTGTTTCAGCTGTGAATGTTAAATGCTATCACATTGCAGTGTTGATGATGATGTTGACTCTGTCTCCCTCTCTTTTGCTTTCAGAGGAAGAACTTGTCTCTTTTTCTCAGCATTAGCTTGTTAACCTTCTGGGGGACCAGCCTTTTGGGTGCCCGGTTATACTGGATGGGCAACAAACCACCAAGCTTCTCCAACTCCGACAACCCTGCAGCTGACTCGGACAGCCTTTTGGCTCGCACGCTCACCTTCTTGTATTTACCTACCAAGAACCTGTGGCTATTGCTCTGCCCGGACACCCTGAGCTTTGATTGGTCCATGGATGCCGTGCCTCTTCTCAAAACAGTTTGTGATTGGAGAAATCTACACACTGTGGCCTTCTATTCTGGACTTCTCCTCCTTGCCTACTGTGGTTTGAAGAACCCAAGTTTAGAAGGAGAGTCCAACGGGAAAGCTGTGACAAATGGCAAGCAGAATGCAAATGGCCATAGCTGCCACTCAGACATGGAGTACCGGAACTCAGAAATTAAGCCCAGCTTTGCATCCAAAGTAGAGAATGGAATTAAACATTGTGTACCACAGAGAACTCAGCTTCCTTCCACTGAGAACATTGTTATTCTGTCCTTATCTTTGTTGATAATACCTTTTATTCCTGCCACGAACCTGTTTTTCTATGTTGGCTTTGTAATCGCAGAGCGAGTCTTATATATTCCCAGTATGGGCTTCTGCCTTCTGATCACAGTGGGTGCCAGAGCCCTGTATGTCAAAGTACAAAAGAGGTTTCTCAAGAGTTTGGTTTTTTATGCTACAGCCACGTTAATTGTCTTCTATGGACTCAAGACTGCAATCAGGAACGGAGACTGGCAGAATGAGGAGATGCTATATAAGTCAGGGATCAAAGTAAACCCAGCCAAAGGTAACACATCATTTTATGGTTTACACCATATGCTTTTTACACTTGCAGCTTTCTTAGAGCATTGTTTTGTGCCTTAAACACAATGATGCAGATAAGATCCTTTATGTGAAACCTGTATCTTCCATTCTTATTTTCGTAGAGACACGTTATATAGCCAGTTGAGACACATTCAGCATCCCATGCTTGCAATAGGAAACTCATTTCCTTGTGTTCCTGATTATGTCTCCACAGAAGAATTGGAACTTGTGTTGACTGGAAATATAGACTGTCCTAAGAATTTAGGAGGATGCTTACTGTCTGCATTTTAAAATATGAATAATCTCTATCTCTTTGATTATAGAGTGAAAGTCAGTTTATCTCATTTAAATATACCCTAGGTATTATTTGTCAAGCTTTGCCTGAAGAAATACCACAAGACTTGGAGGTGAGCTGCTCCTGAGCCTCACTATTGTGACTTAGGTGTAGCTGTGATGGATGTAAAGTTTGCAGAGGTTAAATATGCTCATGGCTACCATTAGTCAAAGTAGTTAGTGCATTCCTAATTTAAGATGTCTTGAGTAACTTCAGGGGGGAGAAAAAAAAAACCTTTGTATACTTTAAACTAAGAACAAGGACTGGACCTCGTTGCAGGAAATATTTAAAATGAGATCTCCCCTCAAACTCTCCTGGCCTGCCAGATCATATTCTTGCTCTAGTGCCTCCAGTACTGTCCAGCCACATCACTAGGTCCTGCTATTTTGTCCTAGCTAGTAAGATCATCTTGCTTACATGCAAAGCTCCACACACCCCACAATCAGTCATCTAGCACCTAGTTACCCAGTAGAAACATGACTCTTACGGCTTTATTATCCAATCAGGTTTATATATCAATAAGATCACAATTTATAAGATGCCAATACAATAATTTCAGAGCCAAATGATAAAGATAATGTTTTAACCCAATTATTCTAACCTTGTAAAAACCTTATCTACTTGTGGCTGTTTAAAACCACACAGGGTCTAGATCGTCTTCCTGTTCGTCTGCCTCCATGTTGATTCTCCCTTCTCCTCTGACCTCGGACTTCCTCACTCCTAAACTTCTAGCTCTGCCTCCCTATTTCTGTCCAATCACAGACCTGTCACTGCCCTATGTGATTGGACAGAGAAAATTCTGCAACAGGACCTTTATTGCTTTTAGTATAGAAAAAAAAATTTTAACCAATTTCCAAATAGATATAGCAAAATCTAGTTTTTGTTAAAACACAAAATTATTAAACAAAAGCTGTTATCACAGTTTAGATAATTTAGATATTGGTGGAAACAAAAGAAATATGGGAAATATGATTTGAGTACAGATATACATCACAGTAAAGACCCGTGGAGCTGTAGACAGGTGTGATCTGCCTTCTATGAACTGAACCCAGATCTTGTGGAAGAGCGGCAAGTGCTCTTAACTGCTTAACTATCTCTTCAACCTGGTTTGCGGAGGTTTTTAATGAGAACAAAAGGAAGAGTTGAGAGTGTTCATCCCATGAAATTCTTAAGTTCTTTTTGATCAAAAAAAAAAAAAAGTTACTATCATGTAGCTCTTCCAAGTAATGGATGTTGCCTAACCCCAAGACTTGTTAAAATGGTTACAGTCAAACCAAAGGCTCCTTACAATGATTGCAGTTTTTACAGAGTTTCTCAGACAGTTTTCCTTTGCTGGTCCATACAAATTTAGAGCAAGTGTATGTTGCCAGTCTATTTTCTTGTCATTTCAAACTGAAGCATGCAAGGAGTTAAAACAAAATTCTTTTGGCCTGTTACTTGAATCTCCATATTGTTTGGGGGGATTTATTAAAATTTCTGGCTAAATTTCATGCTAAGCTGCTGTTACAGAGGGCTCAGATAAGAGGTGCTTCGAGAAGATAGAAGCTGTTATTTTTTCATGTGGCAATCTCAATGAGTGCAGCTTGGAGCTGATAAGGTGGCGCCATGGCTTCGTAAGATCCCTGCTTCCCGTTTGTTCCCCTGCCATCTCCATGGGTCACCCTGCCCATGTGGTCCAAGATGGCTCATTATCACATCAGCACTTTGGCTGACAGGAAAAGGAGAGAGGAGGAGTAGAATGTGGGCGTACCCATTCTTTCTAAGTTATATCGAAGAAATTATATATACTGTGTTTGCCCAGAGACTGTTGGCTACATCTCTCTGTGAGAAAAACTGGGAAATATTATCTTTGGAAGGCAAAGCATCCAGCCAAATGCCGTTACTCTGAAAGATAGGGAGGGCCGTATTCAGATGCCAAGGTCAAAGTAGCAGTCTCTGATACACATAAGGGAGAGGAAGTTTTTAACCACATAGGTCATTTTCTGCATTAACTATTTGATGCTTGACATCTATGGTTTTGAACCCAGTGTTTTGGTGGTGTAGTTAAAATGCCTGGTCATTTCTTCATCACTATAGTAAGCTATCTCATAAGCAACTTCACAGCACCTGACAAGCGGCATACACTTTAAGCATTTAAATAAGAGCAGGTGAATGGTTGCTCAGCTCATGAGAACTGGTACAAGTACTTTGAGACGTGGTCTACTAAGTTCCATCTGCTGCTGCTCATTATTTTACTGGATAGCCGGTCCATCTTCCCAGTAGTTAGCTGTGAATTCAAGAGTGACTTGTGCCTCCTTTCTTCCGTTGTCAGTTCATGTCCATTCTAACGGTAATTCCTTCATGCTGTGTCTTCAGTAATATCGCCAGCACCTTACTGTGTTGTACCACGTTCATGAGACCAGTGGTTCTCAACGTTTCTAAGGTTGTGACTTTTTAATGTAGTTCTTCATGTGGTGGTGAACGCCCTCCCCCCAAACCATAGGATTATTTTTGTTGCTACTTCATGACTATAATTTTGCTACTGTTACGAATCAGAGCGTAAATATCTGATGTGAAGGATATCAGATACGTGACTCCATCCATGTAGGGGGGGAGGGGTTTGAGACTCACAGGTTGAGAACCACTGCACTAGGGTATTATTAAGATTCCTCCCTGAGCTCCTCTCCTTTGTTTATTTGATCATTATTTGATGCCCTGGAATTTTTAATTTCATGTCAGGCACTATGTATTTTATAACACAAATGGAGAGGTCTTTATGGGACATTTTGCTCATTGAAATTGTAATGATTTATGTGTGTTACAGTCTTAGGCCCCCAGAGTGTCAAATTTCTCTAACGTTAGTCTTTGTACTTTGTCTCACTGTCTTTGGGTCTCCCTAAAGACTCAGCTTTTATTTTTATGTATATTAGTTTTAGAGTATAGTCAAATGAAATCCTGGGTCCTTTTCTACATGTCGGAAGGTGTTATGTTATCTTATGATTGAGTCCCAGCTTTTATAACTAGGATCTTCTCTCTCTTCTTTTCCTTCGTGCCACTTCCTGTTGAGACAGGGACAACTGGAAGTGACTCAAGCCAGAGGATAGTTTGCTGCATCTGGACAGGCTGGAGCATCTTCCTTTCTCCTAGAAAGGAGACCTTTGTACAGAACGTGCTGTGTGTAAATTCCTGATTTAGTCTTCTTCTTTGGTTTAGTTAGGGTTTCCATTAGCGGTGATAAAAACTCCATGACCAGAAGCAACTTGGAGATGAAAGAGTTTATTTCATCTCTTACATCCTGGTTATAGTCCATCACTGAGGGGAGTCCAGGCAGGAGCTCAAGCAGGGCAGGAACTTGGAGGCAGAAGCTGATAGAGACGCACGGAGAAATGCTGCTTTCTGCCTCGGCCCCCAGTGGCTTCCTCATCCTGCTTTCTTATCTACCCAGGACTATCTGCTCAGGGGTGGCTCTACTCACAATGGGCCTGAACTGCCTACCTCAATCACTGATTAAGAAAATGCACAGAAGGCTTGCCACAGGGCATTTTCTCAATTGAGGTCCCTCTTCCCAGATGACTCCAGATTGTGTCAAGTTAACACAGCACACCCTTCTATTTTACTACCTGAGCCATGGGAGTGAGATCTGAGCCAATTGCCGGGCACCTCCTTGGTGTAATTTTCTAGCCCTCAAGGCTTCTGTTCCTGGAAAGCTCACCTGGGCTAATCTCTCTGGCTTTGCCGATTTCTGCAAATTTTCTGGGTGGTGATCAGCTTTCCCTTGGGAGTTATCTGATGACTCCAGGATATTTCTGAGTCTCAGTTTGCATCAGATTTCCTGTTGTCTGGACAAGGGAGATCTTTTCAGTTTCTTTAATCTCTGAGCTGACATGCTGCTTCTATTATTATAGCTTACACTTAACCACCTTCCCAGTTACCCTATAGAACTATGTCAGGACACACATGGCATTCCATACACCATGGCTTTCTGAGCAAACCTGCAGAGTCACAGAGAAGGTGCACATATCTAACTGCTTTGCCTTCCCATGCTCTGTTCCAGCTCTGCAAGCTGCTCTGATGCCTTCTATTTGCCTGATAAACTCTGACCACCGACCACCGTGCTCCTATCATTGCTTCTGTGTGGAATGTGTTTTCTTAGATATATCCAGTGTGGTGTACTATATCTTCCTTGGGTCTTAGATGACAAAGTTGGGGTCTGGGGAGGCCAAACCCATAACAGAGAATAACCATGAGCCAGACAAAAGAGACAAACTGTACAGCCATGGGAGTAAGATGCTTTATGTGGACTTATCAACCCTGTTGAAGATGGCAGCCATGCCTCTTTATGCAGCATCCCCAATCTTTCTATTCTTCGTGTTTCTCATAGCACTTACGATGATGTTGCTTGCTGTCGGAATGTCTTGTCTGTGTAGACTGTAAGATGGGATGGAAGAAACTTGGAGATTTTGCACTTAAAAAATCCAGCATGGTAGGAGAATGCTTGAGTCAGTGAAGTGCTTGCTTCATAAGTGTGAGGGCATGAGTGTCATACCCAGAACCCATGTCAAAGCAGGTAAGCATGGTAGCCAAAGCATTGTAATCCCTGTAATGCTGCAGACACAGAGTCACGAAGATCCCTGGAGCAAGCTTGCCAGAGAGTCTAGCCTAATCAGTGAGTTTCCTGTTAATGAGAGATTCTATCCTAAAGGTGGTAGATAGTGCTCCTGAAGGTGATATATGAAGTTGAGTTCAATCTTCCACAAGCATGCTTATACACATGAATGTACTCATTCCCACATAAGCATGTACATTCATGTATTCACACAAGGCATAAATACCATACATACAATAATGACCATGCCTTTTAGTAAAGGGTACTTTAAACAGTAAATATGACAGTTGTCCTTCTTGAGTTTTATATTCACTTTAGAGGTAGAATGCATAAGCAGGAGAAAAGGAAATGTAAAATGTTTTGCCTTGGGTGAACGAGATACTGAGAGGGCTACTTTATAAAATGATTGATAGGACTGGGAATGTAGGTCATTTGTATTTCAGGACCGTCTTCTGTGAGTGAAATGGGCTTCCGTTTTGAAATGTACAAAAGTCTTTCAATTCGGGTTTCTCTCTGTTTTTTGTTTTATTTTTCCATTTGTAAAGTGCTCATAATTCTGACTTCAGTTACTTCCTGGGCAATTATGAGATGGAGAAGAATCTTATGTAAAAAAGCCTCCTGACAATTTGTCACATTACTTAAGTCTAGCAAAAGATTAGAAACCCTTTAAAGGCAGTATTTCGGAATAATTTCTGACACTACACATCGAGACTGTTTGCCTTCTTCCTTTTGAAAGCTTTTGAAAATTTGCGAGTACTTCAGTCTGCCATGTGTTCTTACAGAATATGATTTTAAGCCTCATGAAGCATTATACTTTAAAACTGCTGCCTTGATAGTGGATCCTGCAGACAGCTGCCAGTCATTAGCTGATTGGATGCAAATGCTAATGGGCTGATGCCTCTCCCAGTGACTGTGTGGCTAATTTATGCTTTAAATCTGCATGGGGGAGACAGAATGTTGATTGAGACACTGTAAATGACAAGTCCTGTCTCCGTCTGTAGTTGATAATATCAAAAACTCCTGGGCATGGTTGATAACAGTCCATGGGAGATTTCACAATGATTTTGCATTCCTGGGCTAAGCAGGGGCCATTCTCTGTCATGGTTGCTGCAATGGACAAGTCATGCTGGATTTGAAAGATTTGCTTTTTATTTGATGCAGTGCATTTTGTAAACCAGTTGATAAGATACTTGCTTGCCAAAAGCATTTTTTAAATTCATCACAAGGCAGGTAAATGCATGATTTCTTCCTTTGGCCTCAGGCTGTTTCTGATGCTCTTAGTGTCCCCACCTGTGTGTAACTTGGCAGCATTAGCATCTGCCATCTTGGCTCCTAGGGCTGTACAGTGTGTCTCTTTCGCCCGCCTCATGGTCATTCTCTCTTATGGGGTTTGGGCTCTCTCTAGTTAGTATCTGTAGTGTCACCTGCCACATAAGAGGGCAGTATGGAGGTGGCATAGATAAATATATTATTGGCTTTTGAAATGAAATGTTTCTGTGACCTCCTGGTTCTAAGAGCTTTTCCTTCTGTGAGACCATCCAGCATCTCATCCTTATCACCTCTATGTTCAAAACCCAGCTACTTACAAACTTCCTATTAATAAAGCAATCTAAACGTGACTATGTAAACATAAAAATGAATGATAACATATATGCAATCCTGTCTGCTAAAACACTAAACGCATACAAAAGCACACTAAAATTTTTAAGTTCCTGACTAAACAAATCTCTGAGATCGGCAGTGTAACTTAGCTTGCAGAATGTTTGCTGGCATGTACAAAGCCTTACATTTGAAACCCAGCACCATATAAACTGTGCTTGGTATCTCAGGCCTCTGATCACAGCACTCAGGAGGGGGAGGCTGGAGGATCTAACTTCAGAGTCATCTCCAGCTACACAGTTCAAGGCCCAACCCAAACTCCATGAAACTCTGATTTAATAAATATATAAACATTAAGCAAATATATAAATAACACATGAGACCAGAGGTCTTGGCTCCCTTTAGCAAACATATGACTGGAATTTTTGGTTGTTTCAATGAAAGTTTCTAAAACTATGAGCAATTAAGCAGCTTATGCTAACCTGAGGAAAATTTCACAAGCTAATGTGGGTGCTTAGTTCCTTTTTGCTTATGCAAACATGTGAATGTAGCTATAAATGGTGGCCATACAGTGGTTCTCATATTTATAACTCTCTGGCCATCCAGGAATCCTGAATTTGTGCTTCCCAAAATAAATGATAATTTGTTTTACACTGATACCTATGTGAAAGCTGTAGATAAGAAGCCTGTTCTTAGTTTTGCGCTGTTTAACAAGCTCTCTTCCTTCTTAGGTTACTGTAAAAGTAACTGATTGGTTTCAACATCATATGGCTTCATACACATATTGATTTCACATACCTGTCTCAAAAGCTTTTGACATTTCATTATCAGTTATGATGTGTATTGTATTGGTTTATCTCTGGATAGCTCCCCCTTTCTGAATCAAGAGTCTTTGTGTAGCAGAGGCTAGCCTGGAAAACATTTTGTGTGTGTGTGTGTGTGTGTGTGTGTGTAGTGAGTTTTACACACACATACACACACACACACACACACACACACACACACACAGACAGAGAGGGGGGTGGACAGGGAGAAGACAGAGAACAGGGAGAGAACACAGAGAAAGGTTTAGACAAGCCAGTGCTGTAGAGTGAGACCCTGTTTCAAGAAAATAAAATAAAAACAAACAAGAGAAAAATACAACACCTACATTTTTGTTTTCTCATCTAGCTCTGTTAACTTTGGCCAAAAAAAAAAAAAAAAGAAGTAACAAATGATAACAAGATGCAGTACACATAACCCTAAGGTGTTGTATAGACAAAGTTGTTGGTTATGACTGGCTCTGTATTTCAGAATATTTATAACAGAATTCTAGTATGTTTCTGGACTTTTAAGTTCCCTCTGTCCTGAAGTTAGCATTACTTTAGGTTCTAATCATTTATGTTCCGAAGAAATTGAGACCTGTTAGCCTCTGGTTAGAATAAACCTGAAATTAAATTATTCTTCCTTACATATTTTGTTACTTCAAAAGTCTGTACTTAATTAAACAATTAAACATTTATAGAAAGATGTTCATTAAAGACAATATTTGTAGAATATAAATGCATGTATGCTTATATTTTTGTAAGTAAAAGGCGAGTGCCAAGTGCCTATTTAAGAGCTGAGGAAAAAGTCCTGCCCCAATGCGTTTGAGGACTGCGTCACTCTGCATGTTTGGTCCTCATCTCTTTCCATTCTCCTCCTGTGCTAGATCCTCATATGTGTTGGAAATACAGGTTATGCATGCAGGCATTTTGCTTTCAGATTCCTGTCTCAAAAGGCCTGGACATTTCACTGTTAGATATGTGTACTTCATTGTTTTCTCTCTGGATAGTTCTCCTTTTCTGAATCATGAGTTTTTATGTAGCACAGGCTAGCCTGAAGCTGAATATATAGCCTAGGTTGTCCGTCTTTCTGTCCCTCTTTCCCCCCAAATGCTGGAAAAGTGTGAAATGTACTGCTAAACTTGTAAATAACTTTCTTCTTTCTTTCTTTCTCTCTCTCTCTCTCTCTCTCTCTCTCTCCTGTGTGTGTGTGTGTGTGTGTGTGTGTGTGTGTGTGTGTGTGTGTGTGTGTTACTAGAGTATGAACCTAGGGATTTTAATTTGTATTAAATAAATGTTCAACTACCGAGAGAACAGCCTTCCCTTGTTTTATTTTGAGACAGTCTTAAATGCTGATATAGGTGTTAAACTCTACATTTTCTGGCCTCAGTTTCCCAGGTGGCTAGGGTTACAGGTACTCGCAGCATCTGTTATTCACAGGTCAGTTTTGTTTTCATTGTTTTGAGCTAGGGTTTAGGTTTATAGACTAGACTGGCCTGAATCTGTCTGCATAGCCCAGGCTGCTTAAACTCTAAAAGTAATCATCCTGCCTCCATGTTCGAGCCCGACTAAGTGTTGGACTTGAAAGTATGATGAACCACCACAACTGACTCTGTAGATGATACTTGTCACTAGAATTTTCTTACTTCTAGTTTTAAGACTTTTTTGTTTCTTAACATTAGTATTGATGATAGTTTTCCCCCATTCAATTTGATGCAGATTGACAGATGCATGCAAGTGAAAGATATCTTTACTCCTTGCTTCTCTCCCTCAGAGCTTTCTTACCTTTCTGGATTCCCAGTCTCCTACAATGTGCAGACCGTATAATTGATTCACTCTCTGACCACTTAATATGTGCATTCAAAGTTTTTTAAAATTTTTTAAACCCAGCATTTTCAAGGATTCTGCGCAAAAGACATTCTTTGGATGTTAATCTAGATTATCTATTAAGGAGTCATATAGGTTATAAATTAGATTTGAAATTGGTGATTTTTTTTTATCATACTAGTGACCTTGGAATATTTAATTTTCAAACAAAAAAAATTTGTTAAGTGGATAAGTTACAGATTCTATCATGTAGTTGTTTTCTTCTGCTTGCTGAGATAATATACCTGAGAAAAGCAATTAAAGAAATTAAATGCTGTCAGTATGAGGCTAAAGTCATCCATCATTGCTGTGGGGAAGGCTGGAGGCTCTTGGCCACATCATATCCACAGGCTGGATAATGAGAGAGGCAAACACTGATACTCTCTTTTTTCTTTGTTATTCTGCCCAGAAACCAATTCTATAAAATGGTATAGACTGTTTAAAGTGTTCCCACCTCGCTTAACTTGGTGTAGAAACTTGCCCACAGACCCACCCAGATGTTTGTTTCTAAGGTGATGCTGAATTCTGACAATCAAAATGAGCCATCAACATGTGCAAAATTAAATTACACTTATTCACCTGGTATAAAGCATGGGCAGGTAAATGTGTTCCTGTTTTCCTATAAGCTTACAAATAATATAACACATAAAGCACATTTTCAACAGGACAAAGACCCTCTGCTTTTGGAAAAACAGTTTTAGCCTTTTTACATATATGGGGACCACTTTTGATTATGAGTTTTAAAGAAAATTCCACAAAGTCCAAAGAAATGATGGAAAAATATGAAATGCTCAAATCATATAATTATTTTAAAAAGTCAGATGTAGAGAAATACTTTGGTTTAATTCTATGAGAAGGTGGCAGAAGGAAATATGTGATTTTTTTTCATTTTTATATATTTTGCTTATGGGTAAGAAACTCATTTTATATGTTTAAATCATTATCAAATTCATTTGTAATTTTTAAAATAAGACCATTATCCAGGAGTATGTAGCATATAAACATATGCTATATACTTACAAACTTAAAACTGTTTAAATAAATACTATATACTTACAAATATTAAAAATGTTTTATGAAAAAGTTTCTTAATAAAATTAGGAAACCATGTACAAATTTATAAAATAAATAAACATTGATCACACATAGTCAAATGAGCATGCACATGAGTGAACACACACACACACACACACACACACAAACATACACACACACTTATATGCAAAATAGACAGACAGGCAGACACTTGTTTTGATGGTAGGATGAATTATATATGTTCTAATTTCTAAGTAAATCTGCTGACACTCTGATAATTCATTTTGCTATGAGAAATAACATAATCAATGTCATACTAGTCACTGTGGACTGCAAGTGCCTTCTTTGCTGGCATTAGCTGTGTATACTTTCGTTAGGAAAAGTTTTCATCTATTATTGATAAAGTAGAGAGAAATAGCTGCTTCAGAGGTTTAGCATATCTACCAAGTTACATTTTTTGGACACTGTAGTCAGTTTTTAGAAAGGGGTTTCAGTGAACCACAGGCAAAGAACATGTCTAAAATAGATAAGCCTTGGTAATTTCCAATGTTGCAAATACTGCCTATGCCTTAGATATTTTTTTATTAGTGTTGAATTATGTTCTTTTTTATTGTTAAGACTGAATTATATTGTTCATTACATATTCATTTAAATATTGAAAATTTGAAACAGTACTTAGTGTGCTAATATTCTCATTATACAAGCATATGTAATTATGTATTTTATACAAGCACACATATTCTGCACTTTTCTCATTGCCAGTCACAGTGATGCATTGAAATTTTCAGGTGTTCTTGACATTCTGTTATTTCAAAAGAACATTACAGAAGCCTAAAGTCTCCCTGTTTTCAGTGTAACATTGCAGTTCTCAGACACTTTAGGGGAGGTTGATACAACTGTTCAAGCCCTTACAGAACCAGTTTAGTGTGATATAAAGAGGTTCTGTACGTGTCATTATAATATATACTCACCAAGTATTTTATTACCCTCTTTTGACAGTATTCTTGACAACAAGGGTTTACATATATTGTTTGAGGAGGGATAATGCTTGGTTGCTCCCAAATTCTTCCATATCCAGTCACTATATTAGAAAAATGCAGAGTACTATCCATTCTTTTTATCTTACATACCTGTTACTGATTAATGAGAAACTCTTCATAGACCACATTACGATTAGTGATTAGGCAGAAAAACAATTGAAAGATGCGTCACTGAGAAATTCCATGGAAATGAGAAATTAATCAATGAGAGCAAGTTCGTGTAAAACCAAGTTTCAAATAACACGACTAGTACTGGCCAATTCTTTTGTCTAGAGATAAAGGATGGCTCAGAGTTTGAAATATTGTAGAATTTGCTGATGTCATTATAAAATCCTGAGGATCTTGGGTGATACAATAATATTAAACAAGGAATGGTATAGGTGGATAGCCAAATGTGTATGTGCATATTGGAATACTACAGCATAAATAACGTCAGGACTAACGCTACTCTATCCTGAAAAGCTGAAATTATCTTACCATTTTATTATTGTTTCAAATAAGCATACACTTAGTCTGAGTTCTATTTGATGTATTCAAATTTAGAGTAGCAAGGGTAAAACTGCTTTTTGCATAATAAAGTTACTATAAATAAAATGTATACTTGCTTCCAAATATATGGATTATGCATTCTAGTATCAATGAATCATATTTAACCACATGTTTCTCATCATTTCATATTTGAAATGGGCATTACCTGCCACTCATCGTTACATTGTCACTTGCAGTTAACCAAAGCATAATCAGTTTCAGTAAAATAAATTCTTGTGAAATAAAAGTATTTCATTTGTCCCTAGAATCTATGAAGCAATGATTAGATGATTAATAAAAAGATCACTATACAAATGTTGACCTCCTTCATTGCTTCTTCCGATAGCAGGAACAAGAACTACAGTTCACATTTACCTTCATCTTGATGTCCACATAGATTTGTTGCTCTGTTTTCCCTCTCATTGACACCCCCCACCCCCATTTTCCATTGCAATTGAGATTAGAAAGTTTAATATAATTGAGCATTATATTTGGCGTTGATCTCTATTTATGTTACAATCGGGGCAGCAGTGTTTGCAGACCATGTCTGATGTATAAGCATTCCTCAGTGGTTAAAATATAAAGGGCTTTTGGAACCAGACAGGACAGACCGATCTATGAGCTTCCTAAAGCTTTTCAGTGTCTCCCCAGGAAAGTATATGTTGTTATTATTCTAAAGAAAGATCAGCTGCATGCAAAATTTTACATGAGAATGGTGTTTAATCTGAATAGAAGCAGTTTTTACCAGTATTTTTAGGGACAAGTCCATTCCATATTCTTTTGCATTGAGGAGTTTACAGAGAAATACTGGGAAAATGCCAACTTCCAATCTTTCTTGAAAAAAGCATAGCCTTTTTGACTCTACCCAACTAATTCGAACTTGGAGAAAGCAAACTTTGGGATTTTTCCTTTTAACATACTTAAGTATTTTTAACCTTGGAAGGTTCTTATATATTAGTTTTTTTGGTAGGGTCTAAATATATAGTTTAAATTCACAAGGTAAAAGTAAAGTTTAGTGCAGAGCAAGAAGCCCTTACCAAATTTGTCTCTGTCTATTGGTTTTGGTGAAATGAAAATGCTGGCACAGTAACCCAAAGAGGTATGATTATTCTGTTATAGACAACCTAAGTGTTAAGTAGTTAAAGATCACATATTATTGTTTTTTTATTATTTTTTATTTTTTTACATATTGTTAAGAGATACACTTATAGTTTTTGTACATTTTCAAACTAGTGTACAATAAATCATGAGATGATAAGATTTTAACACTAAATGCATAAATTCAGAAGTTCTTCAAATTTTAATATATAGTGCTAGTTTTAATAGAAGCTCATCTACTTGGAAAGGTTTCGTGAAACACCAGAGATAAAAGATTGCAGTCATTTCAGTTTGAGTTTACTCTATAGACTTTAGAAATACTTGAAGATCTGAATGCTAACTTTGGAATATTGGAGGTGTTTTTAGCTGCCGTTGACTCATGGTTTCAAGAAGGCCCTCACATTTGATTTTCTCTTTAGAAGACTAATTGTTCTTCAACTATCACGTTATTTTCAATGAACATAAAATTAAGCCTGACAGATTGTAGACTGCGTACAAGAGGAGCTTTCATTGTGAATTAAGCTCAACTTTCTCCTCAGTGGATACATGTTGGTTATAGTAGGATGTTTTGTGAAAGGTCTTTGAGGTGTAAGAGTGAGTCCTTCATTTCCTGAATTTTAACTTTCTATTCATTTTTGAGAATAACTTCACTGATCTGTTTGTTTTTATTTTTAGACTCAAGCTTTTTCAGGATTATACAGAAGCACCTAGTAGCCTTCTCTTAACATACCCAAGATGTCCTAATCCTTGAGTATGCTCTCGAGTAATTAAAGCATGTTTATTAAATTCCATCACATGTGAGGAATGTTCACATTGTCAGTGAGAGAACACCATAGACAATACTTTAAGCAGTAACTGTTTGTTGACACATATTAAGTATGTTCCATTTTCAATATATAACCTAAAAATATTCAATCATGTGTGTCTCAGGACATCTTTGAATGTGGCCCAAAATCACAAGCTTATTTCAGATGTGAACTTTTGAATGCATAACTTTGCTTTTTCTAATTTCATAGCCATGGATCTCCACCATGGAGTTTTTAGATGACAGTGTTCACTCACAACAGCAAAAAGGTTAGACATGCCTAAAAATCTGTGTTCTTTTGATTTGTTCAGGTTTATAACCCTCTTTCCCCTTGTCCAGCATGTTACCTTTCCTTTGCTGTCATGTAGAAGATTAGCTAATTTCTAAGAACTTCCTTTATAAATGGCTGAGATATATTCCTCTATTGCATTATATATATATATATATATATATATATATACACATATATATTTACTTTGTAGTATCCTTTAATAAATAAATCCTTTATTATTTATTTATTTAATAAATAAATCATTTTGAGGTTTTCATATCCTCTTCCTCCTCATCATCCTCTTCTTGTTGACCCTCCTCCTCTAGTGCCTTTTGAATTGTATTTGGGGAATTTTTGAGGGGTGTCATATTTTATTCCATAGATAGTATTCCTATTCTTCTGTTAATTTTACTGTCTAACATGCCAGGGATTTTTTTTTTTTTTTTTTTTTTTTTTTTTTTTAGTGTGGGGTGTCATGTAGCCCAGACTGACATTAAATTTAGTGTTGGATAACCATGGACCACTGATCCTCTTGTTTCTACCTCATAAGTGCTAGGCAGAGCCACTCCTGTCACCATGCTTGGCTTTTTGAAATGTAACTTTTGAAATTTCTTGGTATTTATCTTTATGTTCAGAAAATCTAATAGTACAATTTAGTTTCAACTTTCCTCATATATTATTGTTAGGATAAATTTTAAGAGTTACTTAGTGAATGATATTAAAATTGATTAGAATTACCTAGAATTCTTGATTAATTAATAGAGAATTGTCAACTTTATTAATAAAGATGACTTACTTGTTCACTATGGCCCAGTTTCTCAAGTAGTTGAAGACACAGAATTTGCTGCAGTGATTAGCTCTCCTTTCTCAGACTGAGTAAATCAGTAAGCACATAAAGTGTCATTTTGATGCTTCATTGTAATAAATTTTCCTTTTAACTATGTAATATGTGTATTTATATACTTCAGCTGAAATTTAAATGGTTTTTCAATTCAAGTATGATTTTCGTTCACTTTTAGCTTTATCACTGAAACTTGAAAAATGAACTTTATCATATAAATAAGCATCACCTAGTCCACTAATTTTTTAAGCTCATATTCTCTGAGGTAACTATATTTTTGTAAGTAGCTTTGAAATTTATTTACTCTCATCTGTTGCTAACATCTACCAAAAAAAAAAGTTAATCACATTTTTATATAAAGGGGTAGGAACACTGAGAGCAGTTTTCACACCCAAAATTTCTCTGACAAGTCTACTCTTAATTTTGGTATCTCTTCCTACATGTGTTTTTATCATCAGAGAGGAACAGAGATGTAGGGAGAAAGGATTTTGAGAGGGAAATGTTTGTCATTGAACACCATGGTATCCTCTATGTCATTAGTTCAACCAGAGGCAAATACAGCAGGAGCAAAGTTGGTCCTGTCCGTTCTTGCACTTAGAGAGAACATTATGTTATGCTGAACCTGGGATGTCTCGGGCTCTGTGTTATGAGAGGATCCGTTACTTCAGAAGCTGAACTGGAAGGTACTCTAAGGGAAAAGATCTCCCCTGAGATTGAATACTGGGATCATTTTAATTTTGCCTTCCATTTAGCAAGAAAGGAAGTTGTTTGCCTTTTTGTGGATTTTACAGTACTCTTTGGGTTTTGTTTGTTGTTTGTTTAGTAAAATCTCTGGTGTGGTTTTGCTTTGTTTGCAGCACAGTCTCTGACAATCTGTCTGAGGCTGGGATTCTGTATCTGGTATGACCCACTGGCATGCTCCTGGAGGTCCTAGGAGATCTGGATATCCTGTGTTCTTCATTACATCCTTCCATCCCTTCCTTCTTCAGTATGTGACGTGGTTAAAACAGTTTTGTAATGTGTGATGAATCTGGTAGTTTTCTCCTTTCTTTTTTCCAGATACAGTAGGCAATGGCTTAATGGTGTATATTGTGAGATTTACATTTCAACCAAAAGCAGGACCTCTCTTCACATTGCAGCTTTGCCCCAGTTACCTCGACGACTTCCTGTAGCTTCCAGCTTTTCTTCCTCAGAAATAACCCTCTCTTCTGTGTTCTTCTTGCTGTGAACCCTCTATGTTTTGTCATTGGGTTTCTGAAGTTACTCTTTGAACTGTCCCTTTCTTTTCTTTTCTTTTCTTTTCTTTTCTTTTTGTTTTTTTGTTTTTTGTTTTTTTGTTTTGAGATGGCATCTCACTGGCCCTGAACTCACTTTATAGCTGATGACAACCCTGTTTCAATGATGACAGCTTTAGCTTCTCCTGCTTCCAACTCTTCCCTACAGGGATTACAGATGCCTGATTTTTGTGGTGCTAAGGATGCAAGCTAGGGATTCCTGCATTGTGGGCAAGTCTACTAGTGAATGACAGATGTCTATTGGCCCGTCTTGCTCTTTTTCTGTTTCTGTAAGAGTCTGCCTGGCAGAGGTCAACGGTGTTCTTCTCATTATATAAACTGTCACAGAATTGCTTCTCTGAAATCCTGTCCTGACAATTTGAACGAAATATGCTCCAGATTGCATGCCACAGCTTAGTGACCCTGTGTGTGGAATCCTGTTCATGTCTGTGACTTGATCTTGTTTTCTTTGCATCCATTCACTTGACTGGACTATTTGTGGTTGGAAAATATCAACCTCATCTATCATTTTGTTTTTCCCACTGGCATCTGTAATCTTTCCAGGACATGACTCCTTATACTGTAGTTCTTAGCATGCTCTAATTTCCCTATTTTTACATTAGACTGACATAACTTTATTTATTTGTAGTACTTAACCACTTTCTAAAATAGACTATATTAGATATATTTGTTTGTATGTCTAAATAAATGTGTGCTCGTGATCAATGTTGGGTGGGTCGCACTCATGGTGCTGATGCACGTGTGGAAGTTAGAGACCAATTTGCAGATGTCTATTCTGTCGTCTTACCACATGGCTTCCAGGAATTGAACTCAGGTCATCAGACTTGGAAACAAGCCACTGAGCCTTCTTACTGGCCCTGCAAGAGTTTGCTTATATCACTGTACTGTTTAAGTCTTATTTTCCTTATACATTTTCCTCCTGTCTCTTAGCACCATTCATGGGTAAGTAAGAGTTTGGCATGTTTGGTTTTCTTTGTTGCAACAAGCACTGGGATAGTTCTAAAGTTTAGATGTTTGTTTTCCAGTATGTTTGGTTTCTGTCCAAGCATTGTTGCAGCATGCTTCAAGCCTGAGGCAGGGCAGAATGTCATGAGGGTAACATATGGCAGAACTAAGGAGCCCACCTAATGTTGGAAAGGAAACAGAGAGACAGAGGAAGGGACCAGAGTCTCAAAATACTCCACTGACTCTTTCTGAAGAACTTAGTTTTCAAACCAGGTCCCTCCCCCAACACTTTGACCTTCTCCTTACAGTCTATTCACATTTTAAGTCTTTTCTCTTGGGTCAGAGCCCTCATCTCCTTATCTCTGGAAACCTTGACAGTCATAATCAGAAATAGTTATAGTAACATCCTGGGCGTGTTTCAGTATAATCAGACTGACCATCTGCATTAACTATTACCTTGAACAATTATTTTCCGAGCCTTAGTAATATTATTGGCAAAAAAAAAAAAAAAAAAAAAAAAAAAAAAAAAAGAGAGAGAGAGAGAATTAGCCAGTATCTGATTACATTCATCATTGAGTAAATGAACACACAACCAAATGTGTAAACATGTATTCTTGATATAAACCTAGCTATGTCTGCTATTGTCCGGAGGGACACTTGTTATCTATGACTTAATTAAGACATAAAAACTTAACAAAATGGTCATTTATTTCTATGGAAATATGTCTTAAAATATTGACTTTCAGTATGTCCTGGCTGCAGTTCTCTTTAGCATATTAGTTTACAGATGAGGATGGTTGCTTTTACACTGTGTAAGTTAATATTTGCATCTATTCTGAAGAGTAAATTCAATGTAAACCTGTTTTACTAATTCTTGATCGAAGAAGAAGAACTTTGACAGGGATTAAGTAAAGTGGCTTGAAAACAAAACTGAGTATTAGAAGCTCCATAGGGCCATACTTCATTAATTTGAGGATGAAGGACTTTAGGTAAACAAAAAACAAGCAAACACCCAGTAATGCTATTGCCTATTAAATATGAATATGGCTTACCGTTTTTCTGTTCTTAGTTCCTATTATCAAATTCTTAGTTTATTAACAATGTTTTTAGTGTTTCATTTTTTAAATTGAATGCTAAAATTTTCTGTGAGCTCACATGCTGTGGAGCAGCTCACAGTGGATAGATGTTGCTTTGTAGCTAAAGGTGAACCTAGTGAGAGAATGTTAATTAGAGGATGGGGCAGGCTTAGGTTAATCGTTTTGGATCCGAACTTCTGCTTCAGTACTAACCTGGCACATCTTAGTGCTTCCACATCCACAGGATAGCTGTACATGCAAGGCCTGTATTAGGAGAATTTATATGAGATGGCACATGTCAAGCATGAAGCCAGACATGTGGTGCTACTTGTTGGGAGATAATTATGAGTTCAGTGTCTTCTTTTTGCCACGGAAGCATACACAATATGACAGATCAGTTTTCTCTGTAGATAATAAAAGGATACAAGACATTATATTTAGTAACTAAGCTTACCTAAGATGTGTTACGTTATAGAAAAACAGGGAAATTGGACAGAGAAAGATTCCTCATGTTTATTAATGCATAAAATGAATACTTTAGACACCTTTGATTCTTCCAATATCATCACTAATCACCCAAGTTGATATATCTCAATATACAAGCCTTCTGATTCCCATCTTCCTGCTTATAGAATATTTACTTTCAGAATTAATACCCCATATTTTTTAACAGATCTTGTATAAATTTATTGTGTTCAGAAGCAAAATATTCTACTCATGTGTTCTGATACATATCAGGGCTCGTCAGAGCTTTGATCTTGTTTAGTTTTCTTGTGTTTTTCATCTTCAAGTGTTCTATGGCCTTTATCAGTTCTTCCATAGTTGGATGAGATCTTGGTTTATTTTAAGATGATTTCTTACTGCTTCCAGTCCAGTATGTATACAATAATTTCAGACTTTGAAGACCCCTACGGAAACTTGAAAGAACATGTTGTCTTTGTAGGAGACCTTAAGATAACATTGTTCTTGGCGTTGCGATGAACTGTATGTATGCATTAGCTTTGAGCCATAGGATTGCTTAAATTACTTTAGACTTTGAATGTATTTAATCTCTTGGCTTGATGAAATGTTAGAGTATAAAGGAAATAAATTTTCCCCATAAAATGTTTTTTGAAGGCATTTTCTTTTCTCCCCGTGGTATTTCCAGATAGATGGATATTATGTCCTATATAATTGGATTGACACTCAGCTTAAATGCTTCTTTTTCTTCTTGCCAGCATGGGGTAACCTTGGAAATGTTCTGAAGAGTCAGAGTAAAATTTCTGAAGCTGAAAGCGCCTATAGAAATGCTCTGTACTACCGCAGCAACATGGCTGACATGCTGTATAATTTGTGAGTATGCCTTGCTTCCTCTGGTTAAGTTTATGATTGAAATCTCCTGTGAGAGAGATTATTGAGTTAACTAATGAGAATGGAGATGCTGATACCTATTTTCTGAAATAGATGGACTTTCTTCCTTCCTTCCTTTCTTTTTCTTTCTTTCTCTCTTTTATTCTTCCTTCCTTTTCTTCTTCCTCCTTTTTCTCTTCTTCCTCCTCTCCCTCTCCCTCTTCTTCTTCTTTCTCTCTCTTTTTCAATTTGGCCTCTGAGATCAGTAGGTGAGTAATATTTATGATTTCTCTGTTTGAGGCCACATAGTCAATATTCATGTGTATTGACATATCTTTAATGTTATAAAATAATATGCCATATAACAAAAAGTTGGCATAACTGTTTTTTACTTAAAATATATGTTCTACTCAAGGTTGGATACATATAAATTTTCAAAAATAAGTCTTTCATGTAACATATGTAAACAACACATTGAGTATTAAGAATACAGTTTTTCTTCACTAGAACCCTGTGTCAAGCATATGTAGAATATTTACTCAACCTTGAAGATAGCAGAAAGACTGTTGTTAGGTAGTTTCCTCATGATCTTCTAGGTTGACCAGTTCTTCAAAGGTACTCATGAGTTTTTTCAAAGTTTGGATAATAGTATAACTGAAAATATCCCTCAATATTAAGTTTGAAACAAATCTCAAGGGCTAAATTATCTTTGCCTTTTAGGTGGAAGATTCCGGGAGGCATGGTTGATTTGGATTGGTAAATGAAAACTAAACTTGAATCCTTTCCGTTGTCTTCTACATTTAGGGATTTTTTACGTGTAATAGCTGGCTGAAACACTAAAGAGTATGTAGTTTATTGAGTTCTATAGCTTTGAACTTTTGGGGTTGGTAGGATGAAGAGAAAGTTAGATCCAGGTACTTGGTGTATTCGATGCAATTTTATTGTTCTGGCTTTTCTGTGTTCTCAGAGAGACAGTGATGCATGTAGAAGATGGTTCTTGGAGTTTACAGATGTAACACCCTTGCTAGAAAAGAATATTATTGCCACAGCTGCTCCTTCTCTCTCTCCTGCCTCCCAGAATTCTTCTCTGTTACACTGTCCATATTCATCCTGGAAAGTTTCTCAGAATGATACATGAAGCCCACATGCTTTCATGGATCAAATTTGAAGGCAAGTTAGTAGGACTGCAAAAATACCTATTAAGCCTCTTTCAAAGTTGCTGTGGATTCATAGGGTACCAGTTACTTATAAGAAAGTGACCACTCTTAGAATTTGATGCCTACTTCTTATGCTTTATGAATATTGTATAATAAACTATCAGAAACTCTTAAGCTTGAATTTTGTATACATTTATGTTCTTGATATCTAAATCTTTTGAGTGTTTTAGTCTAAAAGTTGATATAAAATGTTATTAAACAAGTAGAAAAGGAGGTAGGCATTTAAAGTATAACAGAAAAGCTCTGTAGAATGCTGTGTTTAGATGTTATGTTGTATTCAGCCTCCTAGAGTCTAGGACCCTGATTTTAGCAGTGGAGTACAAATTTGTTGTCCTCCGACAAGAGGGTGTCTGTAGGAGGATCTTTGTGTGGAACTGCATGAGGTGTGATGCTTCTGACCTAGAATGTCTTTTCAGACAGTACAACTTTTGTGTGATTCCCCTTCTCTCTGTCCTGTAATTCATGCTTCCCTAAGTATATCTTCATTTTCTTGAAGTAACTAGAATGTATTTCTTGTCCTTTAATGAAACACTGAGTGAGTATATTTATGTTCCCTTTGAGCAACTCATGGCTTCTACATTTAAATGGTTTTATGACTTTATTACTGATGTAAGCTTTATTTAATAAAGAAGGATGTTATCAGTTTTAACATATATGTATACATATTCTGTTTTTATGTATGTATACATTCATATAGATAGATACATTTGGATATAGATACATTTGTCAAAGGACCTTTTCCCTTGATATATGGGATATAATGTTTTTCTTGTATACTCAAGGATGTAAGTAAGCTAGCCAGTTAGTGCTTCTTTATTGAGGTTAATTTCTCTGTTAGTCATAGTTATAGCCCTGGTTAATTATTTCTTCTCAGTGCCAAGTATTCCTCTGTTATGGAATGTTCTAGGCAAGTATTTCACAAGTATACCATGTCTTGAGTTATAAAGGCAACTGGCTTACTCATTGGTAGCATGTGTTGAACAGGGGTTTGAAGGCAATATGTTTTATCCCAGCTTATGCTTTACTGGTAACATAAAAGTATTCCATTAGACAATTCCACTTGTCTTTTTAAAATTTATTTATTTATTTATTTTACTCATTTTTTACATCTCAATCATTGCCCCCATCCTGGTCAGTCCCTCCCATAGTCCTTCCCCCCATTCCCCTTCTCTTCGCCTCCATCTTTCTTAAGAGTTTCTGTTGCTATTATGACACACCATGACAAAGAAGCAAATAGGAAAGGAAAGGGCTTATTTGGCTTACAGTTCCACAGTGTAGTCTGTCATTGAAGTGAGCCAGGACAGGAACTCAGACGGGGCAGGAAGCTGGTGGTAGGAGCTGATGCAGAGGCCACGGAGGGTTGCTGCTTACCAGCCTGCTCCCTATTGCTTGCTCAGATTATTTTCTTATAGCAGTGATGACTACTACCTCAGGGATAGCACCACTCACAATGGGCTGGGTTCTCTCATCAATCACTAATTAAGAAAATATTCTACAGGCCTACCTACGGCTCAGTCTTATGAAGGGATTTTCCCAATTGCCTCCTGATAGCTTTCTCTAGATGACTCTAGCCTTTATTAAAGTGACATAAAACTAACCAGCACACCAACTTGTGTATAATTTACAGTGCCTTTCTTATAAGGACTTGTGAATGCCTGTGTAAGCAGAGAAGGCAAATGGGAAGAGCTGTCCAAGCTTTACCGCATTGTCTCCCTTGAAGAATGGGTTAGTCTCTGTTTTCCTCCTACTTTAAAGATCAGAAATAATTTATATGGATGAAAAAAAGTTGGAATTTATTTTGAAATTGGCATGTACCTATCAGAGTAAAAGATGAAGCTTGTCACCAGCAACTAGGAAGTAATGAATTGTAGAACTTACATGAGTGACAGGATTCCAATAATTAAATATTAATCTTTCAAAACGGTTATTTTGCTTTGTGATTTACAATCCAGTCTAAATAAAATGTACCAAGATAACTATTATAACCTATGAAATAATAAACATAGTACATGTTTTAGTAGCAACTATTTTTCTACTTACTTGTTTATATTAGTAGAAAAGTTTTCCAATCACTAGTCTAAAGACTATTAAACTACTTACAAGGAAAATTAATAAACTTTTCTCGATTTTTTCATATCTTACATATGCTGCATATTTTTCTCTAAAGCCCAAGGACTGCTCTTTATTCTAATTTATTCTTTTTTCCTCATTTTGGTTTTTCAAGACAGGGTTTCTCTGTGTGGCCTTGGCTTTCCTAGAACTCACTTTGTAGACCATGCTAGACTTGAGTCCACAGAGACCCTCCTGCCTCTGTCTCCCAAGTTCCAGGATTAATGCCATGTGTCAACATTACCAGTTCTAATTAACTCTTAACAGAAACAGAAGATAACATGATTTTCTCAGTAAGCTTAACCTATTTTGCCACTAGAAACCCATTGTGTACTTTTTCTATCATCAGTCTGGAATCTTCTCAAGGGTACTTTATTATTCTGCTCGGGATATGACGCTCAGTGCTAAAGAGTTTGACCACTATATGTATGCCATCCCAGGTTCAGCCCTGACTGCAAGGGTGGAATGTTTTGTGTTGAACAATTGAAATTGATGAACATATGTAAACTGGAATGAAACACATGTATTTCTTAATGAATGTTAGAAGATTTGGGGAATCCTAAGTTTCCATTATGTCCTTTTCCTCCTTGCAGTGTGAATTATCAGAAATGTTTCATAGCATTGAACTTTTTATGAATATCGTAATCAGTAGGCATTCATAACTACATTAAACTTCAAGTAGAAATTGCTAAAAATTTATCCCCCCCCCACTGGCCCAGATACAGTATGAGTCCAGGTGGTCAGAAGTAATCTTGTCATTAATTCCTGTAATTTTGTTTTTATACTTTTATTTAAAAATACTAACCAGTGACTTTAAATAGCACATCTGAATACTAGTTCATGTAAGAATAGAGGGGAAAAGATGATTTAGAAAATATTAAGTAAGGCTAGCCTGAGTGATAATGGAGTTATGGCTAAAGTTGAGTGAACAGTGCCTTAAGAGATTGCAAAAGTGGGAGAATTTGGGGTGGGGGTTAAGAATCATATCAAATCGAATTACATCAGAGAGCTATACAACACAAGGTTATATTCTCTGTCTATGATATGGTGTTTGAAAATGTTCGTTGCCCTTCCTCCCACCCAAAGTTGTATATGTGTAACATTCTCCTCCTCCTCCTTCTTATTTTGTTAATTTTCATACAATATACATTTCCCTCCCTCCATGCTTCATACTTTACCTCTTTTGTATGTCATCCCAGTGGCCTTTAAATAGAGTCAGAGAATGAGGCCAGTGAGAATCAGAGATAACTTTCTTCTAAGGTCATACACACACTATCAACTTTCGTTTGAACATAGGCTCCTCTGGCTATGTGTCATACCTACATACATGTATGCATACATACACCCTTCATACCTACATTTGCATGTTTGTTTAACTCAACAGGTATAAAATGAAGACAGGGCCCACAGGGAACCTTCAATATGCATATTTCAAATTCCCAGGAGAAACAATTCAGTCACCTTTACGGATAGAAAGGAAGTAGTTGTACATAACTCTAACAGAATGCAACAAGTTACTTTTGTCCCAGTTACTCAGTTTATGATCTTACTGACCATCTGGCATATCAACATGGATGGATTTGCAGTGGGACTGCATGCCTGCGCCGAGATTTGCCTTCAAGAAGTATTGCAGAAAGCTTGTTAGTTATGGTTATCTGATATGATTTCAGTCCATGGTTAAAGACAATAGCCATTTACAGCCATGTTTCATCCTGTTCCTAACAAGGATGGCATGAGGCGGAGAATGTAACCACTTTTTTATTCGTATCTACAGATCACTAAAGGTGCATGTTTCACACGAGAAATTATTTTATACCAGTTTTAGCAGACCTATGTTTGTCTGTTGGCTTTTTTAAAGAGCATAATATATTTTTAGAGACAAAGCCCTGAACTGGTGTTCACTGATTTACATAATCACATTTCATAAAGACCTAGTTGACTTTCAAGCTTTTAACTGTGCTACTCACTGATTTCTGAAATATAATCTTTTTTTTTTCTTTCCTGAAAAATTGTTGTGTCCTTTCATTTCTTTCAGGTAGCCTTTTCTTTTAAACAGCTAATTCAGTAGAACACTGAATTTCAGTTTTGGATTCAGTAAAACATTGAATTTTCTCAGTATTCATTCAGTTTTGGAAGGCAGATAATAAGTTTAATATAGTATAATCAATTTTTGATTATCTTATATAATAGAGAGATCATATTTGAATATAATTGAGATTTTTACTCTTGTTCTGTGTTGTTAGAATCTAAGTGTCCATCCTGTGAAGCTTGAGAAGGAGAAAGAAAACAATATTTAGATTCAAGGGATGTAAAAAGAAAATATCAATGAATGAGAATTTGGAGAAGCAGTGAGCAGGAACAGAAAAAGGTCAGAAAATCTGGCAAGGATGATAAAGGAAAGAATAGAAAATCTCAACTGCAACCCTGAAAAGGAGAAAGGTCTTATGAACAGTTATATGGATGCGTGAAATAACACAAAGGCAAAACATGCGGAAATTTTGCAAATACTTTCCTGGGAAAATGGAGCTGCTCAGTTTGGGCTAAAGAATAAAATGCAATCTGAGGCAAATATCTCAGGAAAGTTCATGAAACATATTGAATTTTTTTATTAGAAAAAATGAATGAAGGTGCTTTGTAAGTGGCTTCTGCCAGTTCCTCAGTGAAGACATAACTTCCTCACTAATGACACTTCTTTCTAATTTTCAGGAAGGTAGATTATACTGGAGGTAAAACCTGGCAAAACTAAATATATATATATATATCTGAAAAGACAACATGCCAGCACCCCCCCATCAAAATAAGACCCAAACAAGAAATAATAAATCAGAAACCATGATAGACAAGGCATGCTAATGAATACAAATCCATGCATGTCTTGAAATTAATATAGTGACTGTAGGAATGATTAAAGCAGTATAGCCAGGTGGGATTTAGTCTGGGATTAATGGTGAGATATTTAATATTGCAATTCAGCTAACACACTATTAATTTAAAAGTCAGGAGGAAAAATATAATCTCTAAAAAATATGTCAAAACGGCATTTGATCAGCAGCTATCTTAGAACACAAGAATCTAAACAAATTAAGAATGGGATGCTATCATACCACATAAAAAAGAATGCCAATTCTGTATTTAGTGAGAAGCATATATTCTGCTCTAGTATTCAGCAGTGGCCTCATTATTGTAGTCTCCTATAGTATTTCTAACTATATTTGCTGTTTTCATAGAGAAGTATGAAATCTCTATCAAATACCTTATGACTCATAATAGATATTCATAACCACATTCTCTGAAATATGTATTTTGACCAGATACAATTCTTTCTTATAAATATCCTCTCTTATTAAGTGAGACCATGTAATGCCTTTAATCCTAGCACCGAGAGGGTAGAATCAGGAGGATTAGGAGTTGAATATTCGCTTCTCCAACATAACAAGTTTGACATGACTAAGTTACATGGGACTCTGTTTCAGACATCAAACTAACAAAAAGTACTTCTTGAATCAGCTGTCTGCTAATGAAATCCATTCATTTGTTTGCACATGTATATTAGTGTTGGTTCTTGTTTTCTTGTGTCCTTTGTGGCTACCATGAGCAGAATATTTAAACTGGATTAAAATATAGGTTTATATCTTATAAGTTTAGTTAGGGTGGGGAGCATCCTTTGAATCCCTCAGTGGAGAGTTTTCTTTCCCCTTTTTGAGGTTTGCTGGGAATCATTAGCATTTCATGCTTAACTATATTCTTACATGGCAATCATTTTTTAAAGATGCCCATCATACATAAACAAGAGTTTTCCATATGAGCTAATTATTATAGTAATGACCTTATTTCCACATAAGTTCCCAAATTAGTTAATGTGTATTAGAACCCAGCAGACCCTTTTAGGTATATGTGTAAAACTTTTCCCATAGATCTCACTATTAGGAGATTCAGTTCCATTGAAGCAATGATGTTTAATCTGAAGAGGAGTGGTCAGCAAGTAGCCAGTTCTTTCTAGAAACTAACATACGTGTATGGGTTTCAGTGGTTTCAGGTTTTCATGATGTTCAAAACCACTTTAGGAGGAAGTCACTTTAGTGGAAGCAGCCATGAAGGAAAAGGGATGTGACTTTAGTTTTCTGTTGTGATAAAATACCATCATGAAAGCAATTCATAGAAGGAAAAGTTTGGTTTGGCATAAGGTTCCAGAAAGATAAAAACTCATCTTTGCAGGGATTTGTGATAGCAAGTGGCAGGCATGGTGGCTGGAACAGGAAACTGAGAACTCACATCTCAGTCACATCTTCAACTGTAAGCACAAGCAGAGAGTGAACAGGAAGTAGAGTGAGATGAGTAACCATTAAAGCCCTCCTCTAGTGACATACTTCCTATAAAAGGGTTGCATCTCGAAAAGGTTCCACTGCCTCCCCTAAACAGTGGCAGGAGCTGTGAGCTAAAGCCTTCACACCACTACAGTGGAGTTCCAAGTTGTCCCCTTATACATCTAATAATGACAAACATATTACACATCTGTTTATTCAGGGTTAAGTTTTGAGAAAGATTATGAGTTCAGAAGACAAGTGATTGTAGGTACAGTTGGTGAGATACCTTGGCACAAATACGGAAATAAATCTTGATACCTACAAAGTACCAATTGGTGATTATAAGAAGGAAATTAAACTGTGGCCAAATATCTGAAGTACAAAACAGGATTTCCTACCAAGCCTTTTTGGAGTGAGACAGGGCACTGTGATAGAGACATGGCCAGGGCATGCCTGATCAGGTGACTGGCCTCAAATAATAGAGAAATCATGTTTAACAAACAGTGGTTTCCAGAATTGCTTTGTTCGTCTTACATAAAGGGAATTGGGATGAGATTCCACTGCACCTCAGTCAGTTAATATTGTGGATGAGCTACCCAGCTGGTGCTTTCTACTTTCCCAGAATAAGATGGCAATTACAGAGGCTTACTTCTTCATGTGGGAAGAACAAGCTCTGACACTATCGTATGTCTTTCATTGTGACTTACTTGAAAATTTTTCTTGCATAGTTACTACACAAGTGTAACCTTGCATACTATGACCTTGAAATAGAAATGGAGACTATTCAGTGACACACCAAAGAATCTAGCATTACATTCATGACATCTTTTTCTCTTTCTTTGGTTAAGATCTAGAGTTTGGGCTAAGCATATATACATCTAGTTATATATATTTATTGTGTCTTCTTATCCATCAGACATTTTATGATAGAATTTGTACAGTTAATGTGATACTAACTGTCCTCACAGGAAAATAGATCTAATGGAAACATATTTCTAGTATTTACTTAGGAAAATTTTGAATTTAAATGAGAGATTTTTGAAAGTAGGTCAGGTTGACTATGCTTAATGATTGTATCAACTAGAAATGTTCTTAAGTATGTATTGCCACTCAGTCATCCATTTTTGAGTTTTGGTAAAGATTTACAGCATTCAGATATTTAGGTACGTCTATCTTTTCAAAATGCCAGCTATGGATTTAGATAAGAGAATTAGTAGATGATGACCCAGGTGTTTTTGCCCAGCTGTAAGGAAGCCACAGATGGTTAACTGCAGAAGATAGGGTTAAAAAATATTCAGGTCAATAACAACAAGAGAGAGAGAGAGAGAGAGAGAGAGAGAGAGAGAGAGAGAGAGAGAAAGATAGGAAAGAGAAAGATAGGAAAGAGAAAGATAGGAAAGAGAAAGATAGGAAAGAGAAAGATAGGAGAGAAAGAGAGAGGGGAAAGGAAAAAGGAAAAAATCTTACTCTGAAAAATTTTCTGTTTCAGTTTTAATGGTTTTATAAATCAAGTGGTCATGAGTTAAAATTAGAAATTGTGTATATCTTGAAATGCTTTGTAGAGTTTAGTGGTATCCTAAAGATAGAGTTTAGTGATTTTTTTTTTTTTGTGGGTATCTGAGACATGAGATCTAGGGACCTGGATGTATCTAGGAACTTGGTATGATGTTGTCTTAAACACACTCCCTTAACAGACTTATATACAAACAAAATGTTAAAAGGCAGATAAAGTCTGTACATACCTGTGTTTCCACAGGTTTTCCTCATTGCATTATCCGCATTGCATAGTGGAGAGGATCAAGGTAAAGTCAGCTTGCAAGAGAATTGCTTAGTTTTGCTTGTTGTTTTGTTTTTTGTTTTGTTTTGTTTGTTTGTTTGTTTTTGATAATACATCTATTTTACTAGCACTTGGAAAACTAAAGTTGAGCTTGTGATATCATCAAGGAGGCCTGGATGATAAGGTCTTAGTTTAAGGAAGCCCTGGCCTGTAAAATTACTTTCCAGGAGGAACTGGAATTACACTTTGAATATTCCCCTCTGTACATCTGCTTTTACAATCTCACAATTTTCTCTTCCATGTGAGCTTTCACACTGCACTGTGTTCGGTCAGATGAGTTACGGTTCACACCTTTGCAGTTCAGACCTGTCTTATTTGCACATCTGTCCTGCGATTCATTGTGAGCTGATTTTATGGTTTAACTGTTAAGGTGACAACTCTTTCCCCAATACTTAAAAATCCCTGATTCTTGTAACATCTATTACAAACACCATTGGTTTTCACACAGTTTTGAGAAAAGAATGGCTCACTGTGAAAGTTTGTCTTTTATTAATCAGTAGGATCACATCTGCAAATTCACTTAGCAAATACAGAGTATTTTCAGAATAATCATTATTGAATTACATAGTAAGAATTAGTCCATAAGGAAAAAATAGTTTGTTTTCAAGTAGCTTGAAGTCTAGATTTAAAGTTATATGTTAGGGCTGGAGACATGGTTCCTTTACCAAGTGATAAAGTGGATCAGAGCTCAGTCTTTAAAACCCTCATGAATACAGGGCAGATGCTGCAGCTCTTTGATAATTACAATCATGGAAGGCTGAAGCGGGTGGCATCCCTGAAGCAAGCAAGCAAGAAACCATCTCTGTCAGTGATTTCTTGATAGAAAACCCACCTTAAAAATAACTTGGGAGAGCAACTGAGGAAGATTCCTGACATCAGCTTCTACCCGTGTACTTGGACCTGCACACATGTGAACATGTGTACATATAACATATGCACGAACACTACATATAAAATGCTGAGAACAGTTGCCTATGCCTGTAATTCACAAGTTGAACTCCTGGTCCTCTTTACCTCCATCTCAGTGTAGGGATTCTAAGAATGTACCATGTGGCCCTGGCTAAGGTTACTTCTATTCCAAGAGATACCCATGTGTCATGTAACATGGTAGACAAAGTCTCAACTGAGCCTGGAAGGAAAAGAAGGGAAGAAGACAGGAGTCACAACAGAAAAACAAGTGAAGACCTTGGCAGAGAGGCAAAAATGAGATTTGCCTGTGTAATTTAGATGTTTTCTGGCTCTTCTGTAAGATCTGGAATCCATGTTTATAGCTTTTATAAGGACGTTTGGAGGTAAAGTGTGTAGATTTTTGTGTTATAATTATAAAATTTTGTGAATGAAAACTTACCTAAAGTAGAATATATCGGTATTATATATACATATGTATGTGTATGTGTATGTATATATATTCCTATAAATACAAGGGCTCTTAATGGAACCATAGGTAAAAACCAATAATTAAGCATCTTGATAAAGGGGATATAACTCTATATTCCAGGAGAATGAAAAAACAAAAACAAAAAACCAGGATGTGGGATGTCAATACATGGGTCTTGATTCTTCTGCATAACATGTTCTGAGAAAGCCATTTTGCACAAAGAAGGCCAGAGGGAATTTCAGAGAATGATTTAAATCTTCTGAAATATACGAGCACAGTGTCTGAAGTACTCACGTGCACACTAAAAGTTCCTTGGCAGCTAGAGGTGTAAATTATTTATATTTTCATTTCTAGTACAGGCTGAAGTCCCGGGCACTCCTTTGCTTCTCCACACATGCTTTTGAATACAACTGAGTCAAAACACCTGACCCCACATGCATTTGTTTTATCTCTGTGGCAACGGCACATAGTAGCATCCACGTCTGGGCTGTTCTTGAACTGTCAACCTTGCCTCCTCCAGCAAGCACAAAATTAGACTCTTTTAATCACAATGAGCCTGGAAAGAAAAAGACAGAGACTGGGTCCTGCTTGGGCTATATGTGTTTTGTGAATCTTAGTTTGGATGCAGTTGCAAAATAGAACTGAGAGGGCCAGGCTGTAGAGAAGCAGTCATTAATATTAACTCTGAAAAAAAAAAAAATGAGTTAGCCTCGATTCCATGCTGGAGCAAATTGAATAGAGGTGTATTTTTTTCAGAAATATTTTTTTTCATTTTTTTAATTGTATATTTTCTTTATTTACATTTCAAATGCTAGCCCCTTTCCTGGTTTCCCTTCTGAAAACCTCCTATCCCATCCCTCCTCCCCTGCTCACCAACCCACCCACTCCTGCTTCCTGGCCCAGGCATTCACCTACACTGGGCCATCAAGCCTTCACAGGACCAAGAGCCTCTCCTCCCATTGATGCCCGGCAAGGCCATCCTCTTCTTCCTATGGGGTTGCAAACCCGTTCAGCTCCTTCAGTCCTTTCTCTAGCTCCTCCATTGGGGACTTCATGCCCACTCAAATGGTTGGCTGGGAGCATCTACCTCTGTATTTGTCAGGTACTGGCAGAGCCTCTCAGGAAGAAATCTTTAATTTTGTAGTCATTTCCATCCACTGTGGAAGTTCCACAGCAGATGTGTATTGGAAAGCCCAGGAAAGAGTTTAGGAAGCAGCTCACTGTCACATCCTGAGTTCCTGCTTTTTGTTCATTTCAACTTTAAAACTGACTTGAAGTTGCATAAATAGCCAGAAGCTTTTCTATTGTTTTTCTTCCTAAAATTACATTCACATGGAGCGTACAGATGATGTGTGGCAGAATTTTAAGTAAATTAATTTCAGTTTTCTCAGAAGGAGGTTTTGAATTATGAAAAAAAGTGTCTTTCTGTCTCTGCTCCTGAAGAAAAATGAACAGATGTAAATTTGTTATTTGCGTAGTTCCAATCATCCCGCTGCAGATTTCCAATTACTGTGGCTTAAGAATTATTTTCTAGACACACCAGGAATTATCGTAATATTGCCTGACACTTAATTTATTCTTTTTGTTATGTGAAACCTAACTAAGGTTTTGCTCATATGATAGTAAAGTTGCTTAAAGTATAATTGAAGTTTGAGGGCATGTAGACATGCTGATGATGATGAATTTAAAAACCAATACTGTGTCTTCTGCTATTTATTTCTTATATATTTTATTTTTGTGAAATAGTACATTATTTCTGTAGCTGAATTATCTCTCCTACCACTACTTTCAATCTTGCTTTAAGATTACCCTTATGAGAAAGGCCTCTAGGAAGAAACTATTTACAGCAAAGCCCTTCCAACATTCTCACAAGCAATCCCCATTAAAAAAAAAAAATCTCTTTTGTTGATTACACATGGAGGGACCTATGGCTCTAGCCACATATGTAGCAGAGGATGGCCTTGTCAGACATCAATGGGAAGAGAGGTCCTTGGTCCTATGAAAACTCAATGCCCCCATGTAGTGGAATACTAGGGTGTGGAAGTGGGATTGGGTAGGTTGGAGGGGGAACACCCTCATAGAAGCAGGGGGAGGGGGAATGGATAGGGGGTTTCTGGAGGAGAAACCAGGGAATGGCATAACATTTGAAGTGTAAATAAATAAAATGTCCAGTAAAAAATCTTTCTTGTTTTTACATTCTGTTTATTGCTATGAACTATATAAATTATACCATGTAACTATAATTATTTGTATTAAAATTGGATATAAGTTCATAGTTTTCTAGAATGTTAAAAGACGCACCACGCATGCATTCTAATAGTACAATATATGCTTAATATGTGAAAGATCTCAGATTACATCTCCAGTATAGCTCCCCCTCCTCTTTCATCACCCCCCCCACATGTGCATACAACCCCTAACTAGGAAAATGTGAACTCTTTAAAAACGCATCATTTTTTGGATATTTATACAATTTCTAGAGCAATGCTTAGCACACAGGAAGTGCTTGATGAATTTTTGTTGGAGGTGTTTATATTCCATAGTATTGTTGCTTTCAGAATATCTATTCTCCTTAATACTTACGTACAAAAGATGTCCTGTGGATTATTTTACAAACTATCCTCTTGTCTGTCTTCTCCTTCCTTTCTCTCGGAGACTTAAAGGGAGCCGTTACCCCATGATGCACCTCTGTCATCACACCTACATCATTCACCTTTGATCATGTTTCTCCCATGTTCCACTTTGTCCTTTAAGCTGGGATGTCATGTCATAGGGATTAGATGAAAGCGATCCCTTTTCTGTCCTGCCAGTAAGTAGTGCAGTGTAAGAAAATGCCCACACACCATCTGCAGGAGACTCAAGCCTGGCCTGCTTGTTATAAATTCATAATGTCAAGGCAAATTTTTAGTGGGAATTCTTGGTTAAGGGAGTAATCCAAACTATTCTCAAGTCTAAAGGGACGCTGGACTTTGTTGGTATCTGACAGCTTTTATGATTTTTTTTTCTTAGTGTTTATGTGTCCCTTGCTCTTTTGCCTGCTTGAAGTAAATAGCTTTAGCAAAATCTCTAGATCTTCAAAGATCAACCTTAGTGGTGGATGCTAGTCTAGGGTGGAAGCTGTGCCCTAAAACTCAGAGAATACAATTTTGAAAGAAATTACTGGGCTAGGCACAGTGGTATGTGTACCTGTAATCCCAATACTTGAGGTAGGAGGATTCCATAAATTTGAGTCAACTGTAAGCTATGTAGTTAATGTCTGTCTCCTAAAAATATAAATAGACATAAACTAACAAAGCAAAAGTGATAAATCAGTAAGATGAGAAAACATCTTACTGTTCTTTTAGTTTGTGTTTTTCTCTGGTTTTTGTTTTTGTTGTTGTTCTTTTTTGTTTTATTTTGTCAAATGTAGGGTAGATATGGCAGTACTCACTGGAGGCAGGAGGATTCCAAATTCAAAACTTGTCTGATAATATAGAGAGAGCTAGAAGAAAGCTTAGGAAACTTGGGAAGATCCTTTCTAAAAACAAAATGAAGTAGGATGGGGGTAGGGTTAAGTGGTAAAGGATGGCCTAGCAAATGATGAACCATTGGCTCCAAGCTCCTTAATCACATCTTTTTGAGCATGCAGATAATAATTTCTCTTAGCTGAGAAGTTTCACTGTAGCAGGGCAGTTTGCTCATCAAGCACAAGTGTTGAATGTATAATAAAGACAAGAGAATAAAAGTGAGTGCCAGTACTGACCACTTTTTCTCTAATTAGTATCTTCCATTGTTAATCTCTAGCCTTTGATTGTTTTATTGTGTCTCCTGGATCTCTCATTTCTGCATTCTGCGCCTCAACCCCAGCACCTGGACATAGTGGTTAAGACCCAAAACCCTGTCTTTAGTACATTACTATCACCTTCCTCATACTCTTCTAGGAGTGCTGTGCTAATATACAAGCATGCACTTGCACATACATGTGAACATGCACTTGTCCACACATACATGCAAGGACACAAAAGAAGAAATACTGTGTAAAGTGGTGTTTTTCCTCTGTTCACTGTCGAGTATGTCAGGAGAACTCTGTGAGTAAATTGTGTTTAGGTTGAAAAAATCTATCCACGCAGTAAAAGATGGACTTGGATATTTGGTTTTAGAGGACATCTGGCTAATGCTTAGGTTTGGAACTACTCAATGCCTATATGAGCTAACACCTATTCCTCCTACTCTCTGTGGTACATGATGCTTTTGGCCCTTTGGTAATTTATTGTTATTTATAAAATGTATGTATGTCTGTACATATGTATGTATGTATGTATGTATGTATGTATGTATATGAGTGTGTGTGTGTATGTGTGCATGTGTGTGTAGTTTAGCACTGTTCTTAAGGAGGTAAAAAAATACCTGGTTTCTTAAACATTCCTGGTTAAAGTGAATATATGATCTAGAATCACATGATCTAGAATCACTGTGTACTAATAGAGATTCCTCTGACCAGATTATAACCATATCTCTGCAATGGAAACTTCTTGTTCTCTGGAATATTTATTTGTATATGTCAATTCTTAAGAAAGTCCCATATATTAGATTTTTTTTCTTCTAGATGCCTGAGTAAACAAGTGTGAATCAGAATTAGAATCCTTTCCTTTCCATTTTCCTGTGGATGTCTTTTTTTCATCCTTCCTTCATCAGAGTATCAACCACCATGCTTTGTGATGACTTTTCAAATAATCTAGACTTCGTGTTGACAATCATATGCTAACAATGACAGATTCAGAATACAGCTTGAATAAGCGAGTAAATAAAGCAATAATCTGATTATGCTGGGGGTCTGAAGAGATCAGTCTTCCTCCTGTGCCTCTTGGATTCCTGTGTGGCCATGGGACACACATAACTGTCAACTGTGACTCTTGTCATAATAGGTAGACATCCATGTTGGATAGTATCCATAAATAGCAAAGAAATACAAACAAATTTCTATGTAGACTTAAATTAAATCATCAGTGTGTAGTGCTTTTAGATGCTTCCCAGTTCTTAATTTCGTTTTCAGTCATATAATTATTTTAAAGGGTAGGAAGAATATTTGTAGGAGACTTGAGTGTGATCCAAGAAAAAAGTGTATATATATAAGCTTACAAGCATTCTGTTTGTTTTCATGGGAAAGAGGGAAATAAAAGAAGGAAAAGTTTCCTTTCATAAAAATTGAATCCTCTTTCACCCTTGTGCCTTGAAGGCAGCTTAGTGAAGTCCTCAGATGGTGGGGCTTGGCAGGATGCAGGTTTAGACTCATCACTTCCAGTAATGGTTCCAATGACCGGCCGTGGGAAAATTGTTTAATCTGTCTTCTTCATCTGTAAAATTAGATTATGTTAGTGTTATTTTGGAAGGATTAAATAAAATATGCTTAGAAACTTGATATAAGCATACAGTAATAAAAGTTGAAAAGTTTGTTAGATGTTAATTTTATGCTCTTTCCAGTTACTCCCTGGCTGTCTCTTTGTGAAACCATGCCACCATTTACTGGCAAGTTTTTCTCTGGAAAGAAATTGATCTAGTGTGCAAGAATGACCCATCCTCCCTACCCCTCCCCCAAACACTTTTGTGAATGTATTGGTTTGGATTCAGTTTTAGACCAATTAATGGTTTTCATTGGAGGATGCAATTTATGTGAACATGAAGCAAATCCAAAATATTCTTGTGTTAAGAACATGTAGAAAGTAAGGAAAAAGAAAGAAAGAAAGAAAGAAAGAAAGAAAGAAAGAAAGAAAGAAAGAAAGGAAGGAAGGAAGGAAGGGAGAAAGAATAAAAGAAAAACAGAGAGAGAAAGAGAGAAGAGAGACAGAGAATTGACACCAATAACTAAGAAGCACAACATATATAAAACCAAAAGAAGACTGAGAAGAGAGATTTCTTAACACTAAAACAATGTAGGATAGAAAAGAAACAGTTGAATTTAAAACTAGATAACTTTTTTTCCAATATCATCTTGAGTCTTATCAGCTCAGTTTGGAAACACATGTTAATTTCTTTCCCCTACATATCTATCTGTCGTCTGTCTGTCTGTCTATAGAAAAAGTTATAAAACGTTTTTGTGCTCCTAATTATAAAGATGGGAAGAAATAATACTGAAAACTTACTGCCTGCCATATATCCACCTCCATCAGTTCTCTTTCAAGATTTCTATTGAGTGCTGTTATTTTATTATCATAACCATGTGGCTACATTCATACTCTTCATACATATTATTATATTTGACATATAGAAGAAAATTCATCCTCAATACATTCAGAAGACAGGCATAAAGAATATTAGTTATATATATGTTAGCATACAATCTATTTCTGTGAATCCTAGATACAACACTAATTATAGCTATAAGAATTTGTTCTTCAACCACTCTAATCTTGACCTCCTCTTCCAAAGTGGGGAATAATAACTTTAAGTGTTTACTGTGAGAATTCATTAAACTAATAATCATGAATCATCTTGTGACAAACCTAAATGAGAAGAATCTACTATGATAGAGTATAAAGAAATTAGATTTCATCATCCAAACTCTACTTCAGAAATACCTTTGTAAGAAATACTATTTAAATGAGACTCCACAGAGTTTTTTTAGGCAAAGACTACAGTGAAAATATGTTTCTGCTTGTTCTCACTTCCTCTAATATTAATTGATAAAGGTTTGCCTGTTATGTTTAAACAGTTACTTTGATTAAATGTCCCCTGCTTTATACTTGACAGGTTATAAGAAAACATCTTCCTGATGACATAGATGTCATAGCTATATTTTACTGTGCTGTCAACATCTAAATGAAATTCGATTTGCAACAAATAAACATGTCTGTGTGAACAGGAAGAGAGCAAAGAGGAATCTAAGTGTATTTTCTGGAACCTACTTGGTAGTAGTTACGTGACACTTTGGAGACGAGATGCTTTGATACAGGTTCCTCCTTTGGACAACTGTGTAAAGCTTCGTCTGTTTGTTCCCACCACATTTGGTTGGTTGGTTTTCATCCACAGGCCTTTGGCATTCTTTGTCAGGCAATGGTAGTCATAGAAGAGCAATTGGCTCCTTTTCAGTACTAGAGGAATTTAACATTTTCAAGCAAAACTCCTCTTCTAGTCTTGCTCACAGTTCCTGTGATGCTCTACAGTCACTATAGACAGTAACAATAGTTTAACTGTCTAACCATGTTCGTCATACCATCCATGATAAATATTTCCTAATAAGTAAAAGGTACCTGTTTCATGCCGTATTCTTTTGCATTTGCTTCCTCTTTGAAGACTTCCCTACTCAAAGGCATCTTTGTAAAAATGTCATTTGTGCCACTCTTCAGAGTCATTTCATTAAAACAAAGGAAGGAAAATAGAGCATTTGATTTATGGGAAAAGGATGAGTCCAGAGAATCCTTGTGCTTAGACATCAGATAGAATGTCTGTTATCTAAGGATGACCTAGTGGCCACCGGGGCAGCTTTGTCTGTAGTGGTGACCTCAGCACTCAGTTAATCACTTGATGCTCATTGACTCCATTTGTAAGTAGAAAATCCAGCCTGTTTCTCTTTCATCCGATAATTCCCACGAGTGTCTTTTTTTCTAGAATTTGAGAGGACACTAACATTAAATATAGTGCAAATGGAATTCTTTCTTTGAGCAAACCATTCTGACCATGCCTGCTTAAAAGCTTTATGTGTTTCAGTTTCTCACCCCTATTTTATTCTTAAATTATATAATTTTAATGAAATATTTTGGTTTGGCTTATTATAGTAGGTTATTGCTTAATATGTCTATCACTCAGAACTAGACAACTCACACTTTGTATGCATTCAAATGTAATGAAGCATTTTATTTAAAATTCTCTATACCGCCTGTATTTGTTAAAATGCATGGTTTCATATAATTTATAAAAACTTAAAAAATAATGCCTTGAGCATCTTGCCACTTGGAAAAAAGTTGATTGGTGAGTGTTAAGGAGCTGGAACTAGAAATAAGTTCCTCGGTCACATAAGCACAGTGGCTGTGTAGCACAGAAAGTGCACACCTCAGGTCATAAAACTTACAAAGTTAGGAAACACATAATTTCCAAGACTTCAGTACTGTATTACAACATTTACTTTGAAGGCCTTTGAATTTGATTCCATTTATAGCCATGTGGTTACTCGATCATTTGGCCTGCTTTCCAGTTTTAATCTAGAAGAATATGGGGACATTCACATTTTACTTCTGTCTTAGTTAGGGTTTTCATTGATGTGAAGAAATACCATGATCCAGAAAACTCTAATAAAGGACAGCATTTAATTGGAGCTGGCTTACAGGTTCTGAGGTTTAGTTTATTGTCATCATGGAGGGAAGCATGGCAGTGTCCAGGCAAACATGGTACTGGAGAAGCTGAGAGTTCTACATCATATTCCAAAGGCAAACAGGTGAAGACTGAATCTCTCAGATAGCTAGGAGGAGGGTCTCAAAGCCCATTCCCATAGTGATGCACTTCCTCCAACAAGGCCACACCTATGCCAAGAAGGACACACCTAGTAGTGCCACTCCCTGGGCCACATCTATTCAAACAATAAGGATTATGTGGCAAACTGTTAATTATAACTTCATTTAGTAATAAAGATTAAAAATTCATTTTAAATGTCCTATTATACTCATTGCTTAAAAGTAAGCATAAGTTTTGAAAAAAAAAAGGAGAAATTTACCTCTAGTCTCATGGCACAGCTAAATGATGTAAAATCTCACTATTAGAGTCAGCTCAACTGGCAAATTTGATTAAGATGTTTGAGTTAATGCAAAGTTCGAACACGATTCTGACTCATGTTAATTAATTACTTTAGGAGATTTCACACAGGTAAATTGCTTCAGGTAAAATTTATTTTGTGTCTCAGAGGGGGGTAATTGCTTACTTTTAAAGTTTCTCTATATGTTAAAGGATGATCAAGTAAAATAAAGCTCACCAGATGATGTCAGCTGCAAATAGAGAAGTTATTTTCCTTCACAACTGAGTTTAGAGTTTCTAAATGACTCCGTGAGCCATTGAGAGTAAACACTGTCCTCTGCCTGATTGCCTGGGGGAGTATGGCTATTCACAATCAACTGTTCATAGTTGTACTGTCTTAATTGTCAGTTGCCTTGGCTTTTCATGGTCTCAGATGCTTCCTCCTGCATAGATTATGTCATTTAACTTTCACTAATCCTGTTATTATTGCTATTGTTAGATTTTTAAATGCCACCTTTTTTGACTCTGGCATTTCATAGCCACTGGTCTTCTGTCTGGAATGTGTTCTCAGCATTCCAGGATCTCTCCTTTGTCTCTCTCGTCTTCTCTAGGAACTTCATCAGACCCGCCCTTTTTGGGAAAGCGTTCCTTCTTTGCTGGACTTTCTCATGCCACAATTTACATGCTGTTGTGATTGCTTGTATGTCTTGTTCCTAATGAAACAATGAATTGAAAAATTATCTAACATATTTAACATACTTATTTATAACATAACATTATTTAACATATTAATATAATATAGAAGTGTTATGGGTTTTTCCTTAATTAAAAAAAAAATCAATTGTGTGCACTATTTCTCCAGTTAGAATGTGCAAAACTGTCAGTTAGTGGCCACCTGCTCTCCTTGTGGTTAGTGTAGACATCAATACAGACACTAGGCTGCATATTACAGAATACTTGACTTTTCAGCTGCTCATGAACTTTATTTACTACCACTTTGGGATAGCTCATATTTCAAGTATTTTTAAAGACCCCTTTTAGAACTCAAGGCAAAAGGTCACATTTGAAGATTTGGAATTCTTTTAAACAGGATTTTATAATTTATTTGTGGAGGGAGATTCCCTTGGCATAGCACATCTGTAGAGGTCTGACAGAAACTTGAGGGAGTCAGTGATTGCCTTCAACCATGTGAGTCCCAGGAATCAAATCAAGTCCATAAACTTCCCCTACGTGCCTTCTCTGAGGTACCTCTCTCCATCAAGACCTAGAATTTTTATTTGCTTGTTTTATTTTAGAATTGTTATCATAATTTTGATTGAGTTTCCTTAATCAAGTTTCTAGAATGCTATACTTTTAAACAATGATGTCCTAAAAACTTTAAAGTTCATTTTTTTAACAGAAAAATTGACAGCACTGTGTATTTCTCTCCTTCTATATATTCAGTCAACCATTACATGAAATCATTCAGACAATACATCACAACCATAATGAACTCATCAACTTTTTATACTGGGTATTACATAGATCAGTCTAGCCTTGAACTCTTTATGTAGATAAGGCTGGCTTTAAACTTCCTGATCCTCATTCTCTGTCTCTTGAGTGTTGAGATTACAAATTCATGCCACCATGCCTGGTTCTTATTATTCCTAGGATATTCAGTATAGCAACAATTTACAGCATATTAGGCATTACATACTATATATTAATGGGAGAATATAAGTAAGTTAAATTCAAATATTTCATCATCATGATAAATGACTTGGGTTTCCATGGATGCCCAAGAAGAATCCTGAACTAATCCTACACTAACACCAAGGTACAACTACACTGCATGTATGTAAGGATTATATTGTGATCTGATATGCATAAGAATGCATAAAAATGATATACAATGGGTAACCTGGCTTGTGTGTCTGGAAGTCAGCCTTATTATGTACAGACACTTATAGTTTGTTCAGATGTACTGATAGAGGTGGCACAAACATGCTTTTTCAATTTTTAGAATAGTTCTTCTAAATTCAGCAAAGTTAATCATAGGTTATATTTTTATTGACAAAAAAATTTCTTTATTATGTTATGTGTTCTTTATAGCAGTGTATATGGTGGACAGGCATTCAAAGATACTTTATTTTTAAAAATATGTGTTGCAGTTACATACTCTGCAAAGCTGATGGTGATTTCTCTTTTCTTCTCTTCTCTTTCCTGGGGAGGCAGCCTCTCCTTTTCCTGGGAAGAAGTTTACCAGCATCTGTGGTGGTAAATATTTAAAGCCAATTGGGGGTTTCTACCCTGCCTGTGATCATTTAGTTCCCAGATAAAAAACACAAAACCTTTATATGTATAATAAGCCTTAACAGGACAAGAGCTGGGCAGATATCAACCCTTTATATTATTTTGTCTTCTTCCCTGTTAATAACCCCAAGATATGACTTGCTATGTTCTGCCTACACCACTCCTACTCCAGCTGGCCAGCCCTCATGGCCAGTTCTCAGGATCTCTTACCACAAGGCAGCTTTTCCTCCTCCTTTTTCTCGTTTCTTTGTGGTCCCTCAACTCAACACTCTGGAACTAAAACCTCTCCTACCTCTCTTCTGCCTATGTATACTGTAGGCATCTTTATTCAACCAATAGTTTTAAATTAAGGAGTGAGGTTACATAGTATCATTTGGCAGAATTGAGGATTTCCTTGTACCTGGAAGCCAACAGACCCTGGGGGCTGGTATTTAGCATTACAATACACAGCAAAAGACCAAACTTCAACAAGCATCCTTGCCCTCTACCCAGTTGATGTCATTGGCCAGTATCTCTGCCCTCTATCCAGTTGATGCAAGTAGCTAGCATCCCTGCCCTCTATCCAGCCAATGCCAGTGGCCAGCACCCCTCCCCCTACCCAGTTTATACCAGTGCTGCACCCCCATCCCTTACCAAGCCAACACTCATGTTGTGACAACCATTCATTTTAGTCTCTGCCAAGTACACTCTGGGGTAGAAATGTCACCCTTGGTTTAAACCACTATGGTAAATAAATGTTTCCTTCTGTCTCTGTCAGTGTTTAGGGCCAACTAGGGATTTCTGTTTCATATATATTTAATTCTGCATTTAATTCTTCTCAGTCTACTGTGCTAACTCTTTTGACTGTTTTTCATTAATCAAGTTGTATTACTACAGGGATTATTTTTAAGTAGTATTTTAGAAGAAAGGCACTTAGAGGAAAAGATGGATAAAAATTTCTCATGAAAAAAATTCTACAGACACATTACTAATTAGAATTGTCAGTAGCCAAAAAAAAAAAAAAAAAAAAAAGCAGAAGAAACTTGAGAGAACATTCTACTATTCTACTATTCTACTAGTGCTGTGTGTGTGTGTGTGTCTGTCACTCATATACAGTTTTTTAATCTCATGTTAGTACATACCAAGAGTCAGTTCAGTTGCTTATAAGACAATTTTGCACAGTATTTATAAAACTATTTATACTATATTCTGGCAGGGTAGTCTATTTAAAAGTATTCTTATTTTATATATATATATATGTATATATGTATATATATATGCTTATACACACATGTATAATAAGAATACTATATATATATATACATATGTACATATATGTATATATATATAAAAGCTAGAAGAGCCTATTCACATGGCCAGTATATGAACATGCTATGCCATCAATTTGCACAGCCATGGAAAAGGTTTTGGAATGAATAATTAAGTATAGTCCAAATCTTCAATTATTTTCAGACTGCTGGGCTTACATTTTGATATAGTTGTCAATATTTTTACAGTTCTTTGTATATTACTTAATATCATCTTATCTAGCCAGTGTGATAGTGAATACCTTTATTACCAGTACTCAGTATGCAGAGGCAGGTAGATCTTTGTGAGTTCAAGGAAACAATGGGCTACATAGTGAGTTCTAGGCCAACCTTATATACATAGTGAGACCCTATCTCAGATAGATAGATGGATAGATGGATGGATAGATAGATAGATAGATAGATAGATAGATAGATAGATAGATAGATAGATGGATAGATGATAGATACATAGAAAGATAAATAGATAGATTGATACATAGATATATAGAAAGATAAAGATAGATAGAGAGATTGATACATAGATAGATTCATAAATAGATACTATATAGACATAGAGAGATAGAGACATAGAAGAATAGATGATAGATCTTCTTGCCTAAAATTCCTCATGGATAAAACAAGGACAGATGGGCTAACATGCCTTGGGAGATTGTTGTTGCTTAATATATAAACTGCTTGGCATGGTATAAATGGTGAGTGAGTGTAGCTACTAGGATCATTGCAACCAATGCACAGGGAGGGATTTCAGTCTATCTACTATATTTTTTTTTTATTCCTAGTTTCCCCTCCAAAAAACAAACAAACAAAAACAACAAAAACAAACCCCTGTTGCCTCCCCC
>NW_022196910.1:32550268-32559728 GCF_008632895.1 Mastomys coucha | reverse complement strand
GGGTTGTTTCCAGGTTCTGGCTATTATAAATAAGGCTGCTTTGAACATGGTGGAGCATGTGTCCTTATCTACTATATTTTTTAGCAAAGCAAATTGTAGGTTTTGTAAATGTGCCCTGTTATTTTTTTTCTTAGGATGGGTCTAAAATCAATATGGAATTTCAAGATGACAGATTCCTTCTCAGCATATCAAGACAAGCTAGAGTTCCACAAAATTTGAGTTTTAGAGCAAAGTGGTAGATATTCTATATGTATCTAGAATATTTTTGTTATTTTTCTTCTTTTATCAAGACCATGCAAGGTTTTCTTTTTTTTCTAAATTTCATTTCACTCTACATCTTTCTCTTCCAACTCTCAGGTCTCTACTCCCACTTGCTCTTAAATTCCAGAGGTCTTCTCTGATAATCATTGTCAGGCACACAAGCACACTTTCATGTTTGTATCAGTATAACCCAACGAGTGCATTAGTGTGAGCATGTGGAGTGACAGGGAAGAAGACATTTCCCTCTCTCAGCAGTAGCTGATTGTCTATAGGTTTGTGAGGTTTTGTAAGCTTGGCTTTTGTGAGGTTTTCCCGATCCACACTGGCATGTCAGTTGGTGCTGGCACTGAACTGATCTTCCTTAGGGGTTGACATGGTTGGAATTTCATGGGTGGGGCTTCCCTGTAGTATCTAGAAGACACTGCCTTATAACAGACATTCCCCCCTCTGTCTCTTGTACTTCCCGCTCCTCTGTATTCCTCCATGTTTTCTGGATATTCCATTTGTGCTTTGGGGAACCCCATGGTCAGATGTCTTCTGCGTTGTGACCAGTTTTAGATTTACATAATGGTCTCTATCTGCCACAAAAAGAAACTTCTTTGACAAGGCATGAGAGCTACACTTCTCTGTCGGTATGAGGATAAGATTTGGAATACATTTAGGATGAGGTTTAGGTCAATGATGGTGTCCTCTGAGCTCCATGGCCTTACCACCCACAGGAAACTAGCTAGTTCTATAATAGTAACCATATCTTTTTTCTTATTAAGAAGGCATTAAGTTCAAATAAATGACTGACTGGTGGCATCCACACAGTATAAATGCCACTATTGCATTCTCAGGCTATCTCATGGTGCAGTCCATTCTTAGTTCTTAGGCTTGTAGCTTTGAAGGACTATTGAATCCATGCCTCCCTTTGCAGCTTGCAGATTTTGTATGTTTTGTTTTGTTTCCTGTAGCACAGACTCTCCTAGCATTCAGTATATAGCTCAGGATAACCCTAATCTCTTAAGCCTCCTACTTCATCCTCCAAAGTACTAGATGAAATGTGTGTCCCACTCTATCCTGCTTTGAACATGAGATTCATTTTCAAAGAAACTATGCCTAACTCTAGTTTTGCTTTCATTAACTAAATCCCCCAGTTAGTTAATCCTTAGAATCTCCTTTCTTCCTATGGTAACATCAGGCTGATGACAGTATTTTTAATCTGTTTGTATTTGTCTGTTCACTAGCCCTTACTTGAGAGACTATCAAGTAACAGTGTTACTTGGAATGTGTAATGCCCTTTGCAGTTGTACATCTGAATCTTGATTACTTTTTGAAACATGCATAACAGGGTGAAATGATGCTCAGGGAAATCCTTACCCCCTTGGAATTCAGTCATGGCATCCATGTGACTTGAACTCATTCCTTATGGCCTGTATGAATTGGGACATGATTGTGAAGGCTTTATTGTCACACTGCATGCTCTTCTCTGTCCTGTATGTATTTTATGGATTGGAAAGTGACAGTATATAAGGTCTCAGCATAGACAATCCCATGTGGCCAAGTACATCAGTCTGGAGGCATAGAGGCTCTAGGTACAGAGTCAGATGCATGCATGTCCCAAGCACGTTCACGTCATTTATCCTCATAGCATATTTGCCCTTTAGAAATGTAATTATGTAGAGACTAATTAGTGGGCTTTGCAGGGGCTCAGGTGGTAGAAAAGATAAAAGGGCTCCTGACAAAATTATAAAGACAACAGGTGAAGAGCCATGGCTTGTAAGTATCCGTGGCTCTGGAGACGTTACAAACCTTGTAACTGAAAGACAAGGAGGGAGGAGGAATGAAAACCAGGTTTCTGATTTTAGGAGCTGGTCTGCTGATAATATAAATCTAAGGAGAGGAAGGATTCTTCTTTTAATTTTATTCATTTTGGGGATTTCTGATTTATTTTTGAGCAGAAGATATTCTCCACATTTTAGATGGCTTGGTTTTGGAAATTCTACTGAGCTCCTAGATTGACGTGGCTTGGTCAGCCGATAGAAACATCTAGGTGTCAGGAGCGTGATCATTACTTCAGTGTTGAAGGCAATTTGCTCCAGTGCAAGCCACACTGATACATCGTGATAGGCAGACTTTATGAAGAAACAAACTATTGTTGGACACCGAATTACCATAAATCAGTATGTGAATGAAGAAGTAGTGAGGGTTTTCAGTCTACACAGGATGGTTCCACAAATGGAAGAAGGCTGAGAGAAACAAGATGCCAAAGCTAAGGGAAGATGGAATCCAGGGAAAAAGATAAAAAAGATAAAGAGGGCAGTTTACATTAAGTGGGCTGGTCACATGGTGATACACGAAGCCATACATGGGAATGGCAGACTTGTTTTTTGTGATTGTTGTTGTCGTTTGTTTGCTTTTTAAATAACTAATCTCTTTAAAACTTAATCTAAGATATTGACATTAGCAAATTGCAAGGCAATGGAAAAAAATTAACCTCCTCCCACCATGCCCTTTCAAAGGTCTCAGCACCTGCCAGCAGAGCTCCTTTGAGGCTCCCAGATTCCTACTCATGAGCCTTTGGCAGATACTCCACCATTCCAAACCATAAATACTCAACAAAATCATGTTTTTGACAGTAGCCTTTTCTCAGACCTCTATTTTACTTTTTGTTTAATAGCCAAGGAAGTTACCAAGCTGAGCCTGCAATTGGCATTGTAACAACACTCGTCGGCCCAATAGATATATCTTCTGTCTGTAAGATACTTACTGTTTACCAGCAAAGGGGGCCTAGACCAAAGCCCTTGGGAGAGCTTTCTAATTAGCTCAGTTTCCTGACATCTTATTTTCATAGAAATGCTTGTAATTGATATTCAGTCATTCAGTTGTAAGGGCAGAATTTTGAATGGCTTGGTTAATACATGTGGGTACTATTTAAGGCACCTCATGGAGAGGTCCCAAGAGTCTGAGAGTCTGGAGAAGAAGATGTGTTTCTGCCTGGTAGAATAAAATTTGCACAGTATTCTAAAATTCAAGTTTATTTGACCAAATTCTAAGCAGCATGGAAATAGCTGACCTTCCGTTTTACCTCTGTATTTCTTTCCTGCATCTGACTCTGTCTTTCCCATTGACTCAGACTGCTTTTAACCTTTTACCTATTGGAGAGACATGGGCAAGTATTCCCCAAGCAACAGCGAGTGAGGGAGGCATCTCATGTTTCTATGCATATATCCCCGCCTTCCACAGAGTTCCCTCGGTGAAGTGATGAGAAAGTGTGTGTGCTTCTAATGGAGATCCAGGTAGCTAGCAATTCGAGTGGGAGGGGAGTATGTCTGGAGAGTAGAACATTTATGGGTTGCAGAAGTCTGTTTGAAAATCCATCTTAATACTTTCTCATGGAACAGGGGTCCACTGATACCTGTGTAGGATTCTTACCCCTCCTGAGAGATCATTTCCTTCCATTTAGAACTTAGTTTTATGAAGCCAGGTCAGCATTTTTATTGGGCTGTTGGCCATTTGTACCTTTGGAATATAACAGGGAACTGTGTGGTTTTCTGTGTAGTAACGCAGCCCCTTTCAGGATTTCTCTTTTCCCCATGCAGAGGGTTGCTGCTCCAAGAGAACAGCAGGTTTGCAGAAGCTCTCCGTTATTACAAGCTGGCCATCGGGAGCAGGCCTACCCTGGCTTGTAAGTAGTCCGCAAGTATTGGAATCTTAGCAGTCTTTTCCTTTACTGTAGAAATTGTCTTAAAGCCTTTTGGAGAAAGTGGGGTGTGTGGTATTCTTATTTCTAAATATTTGCTATTATTTTTACACACTCCCCAATACTTGCTAACATTGACAAATCTCTCTCTCTCTCTCTCTCTCTCTGACTTTCTTCATTTTGTTTTCTTCAGCTTATTCATTTGCATTTTCTTTTTTGCCAAGTACTCTGATAGCTCATTCTTTTACTTAACTAGCTTTTGAGCTAAAAAAAAAATCTTTGGGGTTCAGTTGAGTGAAAAGACAATTATGTTTTTAGTAATACTTGGGGCTATTGTTACCAGTATTGATACTGTGCTTGTTCCATACATAATTAATGATTTAAAAAGATAGATAAATAAGAACTATCCTTTGGAACCTTGGGAAACCTCCAGGTTATCTCTGGTGCACACACTCATCCTTCTGTTTCTGCTTTCCCTTCTCAGCTGCCTATTTAAACACCGGCATCATTCTCATGAACCAAGGGAAGACAGAGGAAGCCCGGCGGACATTCCTCAAGTGTTCTGAGATTCCAGATGAGAACCTAAAGGATCCTCATGCACATAAGAGTTCTGTCACCAGCTGTCTGTACAACCTCGGGAAGCTCTATCATGAGCAGGGACGCTATGAGGTCTGCCATACCTCCCTGCCCTCCTATCCTGATATAGTCTCCATGGTTTCTAACATGCCGCCTCCTTACTGGGGCCACAACAGTCTTTAGAAAAGCCATGGTGTTCACATTTCAATTTATGTTGATAGGTGTCCTGACTGTTTGTTGGACAGAGGAAGGCATATACGGTGCTCACCATTTCTTTGATCCAAGATACGGTTTCTAGAATCATTATCCTTTAGTCAGTGTTTGGTATTTTTCTTTAAAAAGTTATTATTTGTATTCATTATATTAAGCATGTTACTTTATCTAAATATTACCTACCTTCCTTAATTAAAAAAAACAATTAAATAAAAATTAACGCATCTTTAATGGTAGAGGAAGTAGTAAGAAAGATACTGTCTAGGCAACTAGGTGACCCACCCTCACCAATTTTACTGATGACACGACATGTCTTAGGGTTTCATGCTGTGAAGAGACACCATGACTAAGGCAAGTCTTATAAAGGAAAATATTTAATTCGAGCTGGGTCACAGATTCAGACGTTTAGTCCATTATAATCATGATGGGGAGCATGGTGATGTGCTGCAGACAGTTCATGTTCAGGAGCTCCATGTTCATTCCCAAGCAGCAGAAGGGGACTCTTATCCACAGTGGGCAGCACTTGAGCTTAGGAGACCTCAAAGCCTGCCCTCCTACCTCCAGTGATACACTTCTTTCAGCAAGGCCATACCCACTCCAACGAGGCCACACCTCCTAAGAAGTGCCACTCCCACTAGACTGAGCATTCAAACATGAGTCTATGGGGACCATCCCTATTTAAATCACCACACCATGCCTTCTTGGCATCTTGCTCTCCCTCATCTCCTAGACTGTGCTTTATTGTGACACACGGCCCCCTGCCCCCACCCACATACTCTCAAGACTGCAATATGAGGAGGAAGATGCACCTTCTAGAACAATTTCATTTAGCAGTTTCAGGGAATCTTGTCGGTAGGAATATTTATTTGCTCGCTGGCACTTTATTTCTACCTGGAGTTAAAGCAACCATAGACTTGAGATGACTAATGAGTCACTTCCAAGTAGGAATGTTTTTTAGCTCTTCATGTTGAGTAATCTGTATGAAGTAGAAAGTTTATGTTAAAATCCTTGCCAACATTCAGCTCCTTGTTAAGCTAAATTTTCCTGTGGCATTCCTCACTGGCCTGTTTTCACTCGTGAAATGAAGGCAGTGTGATATCAAAGGACAGCTCAATTATTTTCCTCTAGTGAACCATTCAGAAACAGAAATGGATAGTTTCAGCTTCGGAGAAATGGTATTATGTTACTTTTGGTGACTATCCCTGGCCTCTAATGATGATTTATCTTTCTTTTTGTTCCTCAAATTAGGAAGCCCTGAGTGTATATAGGGAAGCAATTCAGAAGATGCCAAGGCAGTTTGCCCCTCAGAGCCTGTACAACATGATGGGTAAGTACTATCTATTGTTTTCATTGATTTTGGGGGCTTTGCAGAGAAGCAAGAACCTGTGTTTGTGTACAGTGGATTTCTGCTCTCTTATTAGTAGTCACAGAGCACTGCTCCCATGGTGTGTCATCCAGATTGTGCCAGAGCTCTCATTCTGACATGAGCAAAGAAGTGGGTTAATGAAGAGTGTCCATCATATTTGCCATATTCCATAGTTTTTGCAAGGGACGCTCAATATCATTTTGGTACCAAGGACTATTGAAACTCTAGGGAATGAGAAGGTAATATCTTGTACTTACATTTAATTTTTCAGCTATATTTAGGCATGTATCAAATGTGTGTTCATTTCAATGAATTTATTAAACTTATAATAATTTTAACATATTATTCATATTAATCCCCAGTACTTATCCTGTAGTGATGCAGAGATTCATGAACTTTGGTACATGTAAAAGGGGAGAATATCCGAGTCAATGTGCATTGCTTTCATGGATGAGGCCTTGGGTCCTTGTAGCTTTTTTCAAAGTACTAGTAGAGACTCTGTGAGTCTGGGATCATGATAAATATGCTCCTATGATGATTTATTCTCTTGTGTTGAGTAATCTGCTTAATTCTCTGCCAGTCAAAATTCATGGAAGCCTTGGACAAAGATATTTTTCCTGGATTCAGAAGATAAAGATCTGGAAATTCTAATTAAGCTCTTATCACCTGTAATTAATCCATTACTACTCTAGAAATTGTTGCCACAGATGTTTGATAGTAGATACAATTAGAAACTACCTGTTCAGCATGAGACTCTTGGGGAAAAAAAAATTACATGTAGTCTAAGTAGCCTTGTGATAAGTTAGCTTAACACTTTCCAGGAATTGGAGAAGTATTACTTTTGTCCTCAAATCAAATACTTCTTTTTTTTTTCAAAGCCGGATTTTCAAACTCATACCCTCCATTCGTTAAATGTGATTAAGTCCTCTGATTTTTCTAGACTTCCCTTGTATGTAAGGAGTAAGTAGGATTAGGCTGTAGAACTAACAGGCTTATTATATTCATTGTAAATAATATGCTTTGAAAAACTCGATACTTGATGCGTGGTTGTGTATTTACACAGTCTCAAATGCTCCATGACTTCAAAATGAGTATCTGAAAAAAAAAAAAAAACATAGACTTTTCTTAAATGATAAGAAGTATAGATCTAATTCAGAGATAAGGTGAGGCACAATGTAGGCTTTCAGTAAACAGAAAAGAAAATCTCACTTAGAAGAGGTTAGTAAAGTTCTATGTCTCTGGGTAACCCACCTTCAGCTGGCCTATCGAACATTAGAGTGATTGAGTGATCACATCAAAAAGGATACTGGCTGTTTCTCTGTCATCTCTGATATAATTCTACCATGGTAAAGTTTAGCATCATTAAATATATTTTGCCTTCAAGCTTTTATTGAATTAAAAAGAGTGCCTTTTCCTCTCAAGCATTTCACCATCTGTCCATATGAGTGAGACGTACACAGGAATATCGCACGTGGCTAGACTAGGTGGATTTGTTAGCCCTTTCCATATTAATGCATGATATTTTCATAACGGAGCCAATACTGGAAGGATTGTCTTCTCGAGCCTTATCTAAAGAGGCAGAGTGATTTTACTTTGATTTTACTTGTAACTATAGAGCCCAGTTTTTAATCAATCGTCAAATAAGTTATCTTTGCTGAAATTGGTTTTAGGTTTCAAGTTCCTTGGTGACAAACGGCATGTGGTCTCTTTATTGCTAATGGGAAGTGCTAGTATTCTCAACAGTTTGTGCTTTCAGAAAATTCATTCAATTATTCTATGTAAATAAATTGGATTGAGAATTGAGCTGGCACCTTGGGATCTGCCTCTCCTTTGGTTACAGGGAGACTGAGCCTTCACAGGCAGAAGATAAGTGTGTCCCTGGAGCCATTGTCTGGCTCTTTGTGTTACTTCCCATTATGGAAAGAGGTAGTCTTTTTGCTCAGATTCTGAAAATACCCCTGACAATTTTCTATGGGAAGACCCTAATATAATTTCCAATACCAGATTCTGTCTGTAACTATGGTAGCTGCCTTCTGTTTGATTTTATGTGAAGCTCTGTCAGCTGGTCAGGTTTTATAGTTTTGCTTGTTCAGGAAACTATAATTTTCTCTGAGAGTGAATTCACCTCCTAATCAAATGGGTTAAATCCCCCGAGTGTTTGCTTTAACTCCTAATACATTTTGATTAGCCTCCATTTGACAAGGAAAAAAATGGCGTAGGAGATAAGCCGCCCTATCAGTTCATCAGTTTCATTAGTCTGTCAGCATGTGCTGATTATCCTATCAAGTTTATCAACAGCCTTCACTATGTTTTCTAATTCACACATTTACATATTATTAGTGCCCTTTAGGGATCAGTGATGGATTATAATGTCTGGTTAGATTCAGCCAGCCAGTATTCATTTTTTACATGTCTCATTCATTTACCCCTCTGGGCTACCACCCCTGAGCACTTGTATGCACAGCCATATTTGTGATTTGTGTGTGTGTTTGTATGTGTGTGTGTTCTAATTTTTCTTTCATTACAATATAGTAGAGCTAATGGAATACATGTAAAAATATAACTATATTGGAATTTTGTTTTAATAAATTCACTGAGGTTGCTTTAAAAAAATTCTAGCTAGTCCTTTAGATTTTTTTTTCCTTCCTTTGAACATTTTAGGACTTTGCACTGACTGCTTTTCCATTGTCTTTCTATACCAGATGAACACATTTCCCACTTTTATTATAATTTAAAGCATGACTGATTAATTTGTTCCTTGACTTCAGTTTTCCATATTTTACTCAATTTTTACTATTATTTACTCAATCTTACTATGATTATTCATAAACAAGCACACTGTTAATCTAAAATATATTCTTACTCTTCATTTTGACTCTATAGGACCCAGGTGTGGTTTTAAATTACAGGGGACTATCTCCCCTGAAGAATTAGGTGTGCTGCAAACATTTAGAGGTACAGCAAACAGATACTAAATATCATTTGCAAACAAAATTTTAAAACTAAAGGTTAAATGGGTGTTAGAGTTGCTTATAGATGGGTATGTGATTTTACTTTTGTGGGACTCAGTTGCCTCTCGAGACAGTAAGTTGTGCTAAATGGAGTTCAAGTACAGTGCAGGGCAGTCTCTGAAATCAGCCTGGTTTCAGATTATTTTTGAAAGTTTCTAGGGTCAGTATGCCTGATAAGCTACTTAATTGGATTGATTTTGTGTTTGTGTTCATAAGCTAGCTGTGATCATAGAACCCCATTTTAAAGTTGATTAAAATAATGATATAAAAATGTTGGCCTGCCAACCAACAAATTGGGAAAAGATCTTTACCAACCCTATATCTGATAGAGGGCTAATATCCAATGTC
>NW_022196910.1:32548744-32550257 GCF_008632895.1 Mastomys coucha | reverse complement strand
ATAAATATCAAAAAAAAAAAAAAAAATGTTGGCCTGCATCTCTTGATTTGGGACATAGTTTATAAAGTGACCTTCCATTACAATACCATTTCTATAGGATTCCTACTTCCAAGGGAGGATGGTTGTATTTAGTGTTAGATCTTTCCCCACTTAGTAGAGAAAATATTATTCAGTAGATGAGATTATTTTCAGAGCTAGAAGCTTAAATATATCAAAAAAAATTAAAACCTAAGTGATTATTACATTTTCTCTACAGCCCATGTTCCCATTTTTCTCAGCAACTGTAATAAAAATCCTGCCTTTAATATGTTTTTAATAACTAAATAATATTGTCTATAATAATTGAATAATATTGTCTATAATAACTAAAAGTTAAACAATATAAGTAATTGCAGTTGACTTAATCCTCTTCTTTCTCTCTCTCTCTCTCTCTCTCTCTCTCTGTGTCTATCTTGTTATGATGTATTTTCCCTCTATTCTTAGTCAAACCTCTCTTTTATTCTAGCAGCCATTATGGGTATTTATTGGGTCTCAATTCTTTTTCTTTATCTCTGAAACATTAGGTGAATTACAGTATTGTGGAATATCAGGAGTAAAACACTTGGGTCCTAAGCATTCTATCATAGTAATTAATTTTATTTTCCAAGAGAGGAAATTACCTTTCAAAGAACCAAGTTCAAAGGTTGGGATTGCAGTTTCTGTTAGAGGTAGAAACATAATCTCTTGATGTTAAATTCAGAGCTTTTCAGTGTACCCAATTGGTATCACTGAAACTGGCTCACTCTTTCCTTTGCAGGATCCTCCAGCTCCTACTTTCCTACTGCTAGACTGACAACTAATCTGTTAAAAATAAACAAAAGTCAAAATACTTAAATGTAAAGAATATGACATCTACATATTTGGGATTCATAGCTCATATATTAAGTATGCAGCACAAAAAGATTTCAGCACAAAATATTTGGGAGCACCTTCTGGCTCCTCCTCATCCTCTGAATATTTCATATCTCTGATTCAGTACTGCTGTTTTGTGATTCTAAAGGATTATAGAAAGCTCCTCTAGTTTTGGTACTCCCTATTGTTTTTTATCAGTTTGAGCTCTTTCCAATCCCAGAGGTCATTTTAAGCCTATTTACTCTTGAAAATAGAATTACTGTGCATTCTCAATGCAAAGTAATTGTTTAGTTTAATTATACCAGTGATTTAGTCCATTTCATTTTGGTAATACAGTCTGTTGCTTGGAATAAGAGAGAATGGAAGCTTACAGTCTAGTCATTGAGATCTGTAATCACTGATTGAATAATTAGGACTATTTAAAGTGCTGTGCTGAGTGTCACAAGAAAAAAAAAATAAGAGCAACATGGCCTTAGACTCTCCACTGTGGTCCTGGGGCACTGTACATGTTCACAATATCTGTTTCCCTAAAACCATGTATCTTTGCAGTATGCCATGTGCATGTATCATCAAGAAGAAATTGCCTGGCTTTTTCTTTCTTTTTTTTTTTTTTTTTTTTTTT
>NW_022196910.1:32548318-32548733 GCF_008632895.1 Mastomys coucha | reverse complement strand
ATGTTGTACACAGCCAGACACTGTCACAAACATACAAGCTGACATTGTATATAGATTGTACAATATTGAACCTATTTCTCCAATTACCAAAGTAGAGAAAGCATTGGATGACAACCAACAAATTTCCAATTCCTCATATTATTGGATTTCAATTGACTAGGATATGTTGGTAATATTAATTTTCAAATTAATATATTAAGAAAAAATAATTGTCACTTCCTGTTGTTTTTGTTGTAAAAGGTGGAATTAGGTTTGTGTGGATTTGTTGAAAGATTACCTTCTTGCTTCTTCTAGGGTATAGTTTTGCTCCTTATGTTGATGTTTTCCACCTATTATCCTTTGTAGAACTGGATTTGTAGCAAGATATTGTGTAAATTTTGTTTTGTCATGGAATATCTTGTTTTCTCCATCTATG
>NW_022196910.1:32521534-32547093 GCF_008632895.1 Mastomys coucha | reverse complement strand
GGAGTCACTGGGCTGGCAGAGTTTCTGTGTGACTGGTCCCGCTGGACCCAATTACTCCCAGTGTTGGGTGGCTTTTTCAATCAACTCACTGATCAGGTCTCTTTGCTCTTCACTGTCTCATTAGCCATTGGCTTTGTCAATAGTGCTTGGGCTATATTCTGTTGATTACTGATTTGATTGTTTGTTTGTTTGTTTTATATATACTTGTCTTTCTTCTAAGTCACAGATGCAAAGAACTTTTTTCTTTCTAACATCAGGCCTCTGGTCACAAGTCTCTAGCAATGAGGAACCATTTGTTTTAATTTTTGGCTCTTATAAGTAGCCATGTAGATATGAGAGTTGCATTACCATTGTATTAAAGTATTCCCAGAACATGAAAGGGACAGAGTGAATTGAAATATGACTAGTTTATTAGAGGAAATTTTGGTGCAGAACATTTGTACAAATTTTAGAATTCTATTTTTGAGAGAGAAACTTTTGGTATGAAAGAGTGAAGTGCCATATTAGTTCTCAGTGCCTTTTAGGCTGTCATTTACATAAAGCAAAACAAAGCAACTTCAAAAGGAGGATCCTGGTATAACTTCTCATGTCAAAACCCAGACACTCTCAGTTATGATTCATTCTAAGTTGTCCTGAAATATGTCAATTATATACTGAGTTCATTTAGTAGAATTTAGATAAAATTCACTTCCCACTTTGCCTCCTATGTATGTTTTAAGTTCATTTCAAAAAGTCATATTTATGGGTTTGTGTCTACCTTCTTTCTCTCTCTCTCTTTCTCTTTGCTTATCATTTTCCTCTGCCTTCCCTTTCTCCCATCTCTTTGGTATCCGGTTTTGTTGTAGCGTATATTCAGGGAATATTCAGATTATTGTTTTCTTATGTCGTTTTCCACAGTTAATGACCGGTGACTAGGTTATCTTAAGAGAATCCTCTTATTCAACATGTTGAACATGCAGAATGGGAAGGAGCTGGGTTTTAACTGTAGAGAGATCTGAACATTCCATCCTTCAAGTGAAAGCATAAACATTCCAGCACTGTTCAGCAGCTTTTACAAACAGCTTTCCTATGTGCAGTTCTGAAGGTTTTCTTATGACTGATTCCATTGGCTTTGTTGAGAATCTGTATGTCAGTCCTAATCAATCATGGTTATAAAATATATAATTGGATTAGATATTAATCTCTATAACCCCCCCTAAAGAATGGTCTAATTTCCTTCAGATAAGTAAAGGCAAATGTAGATTTGAGAGACATTAAAAAATTTACTCAGGAAGTTAAGTAGCCAACAAGATAGGAGATGTAATACACGTTTGGCTTTGCATCAATATTAGAAGCTTACAAAATTTATGAAAAGGAAACTAGAGAGGTCCATTTCTCATTTCACTGCACGAGGTTAACTTTTGTGTCTTATTTTTCTGCTTTGTATACCATCTACATTATGTGCTGTGGTTTCAACCTTCAGTTTGCCAGGCATTACTTTATACACTACAAAGGGCAGCATCCAGTTCAGCTACATTAAATAGGTAATATATTTTGTTTAAAGTTTCAATTAAACATAGGACAGCAAGATATATAGTCCCTTTGGGGAGTCTGAACACTCGAATGTCAACACTGCCTGCTTAAGGATCTTGCTTAGGTCTTAATATCACTTGTTTTCCTGGACATATGATATGAGACAGTTGATTATATTTCATTGCTATTTAAACCACACAAGCCTACCTGTTACATTAATTCATACTCTTGCCAGTTTTGTGGTAAAGGAAAGGAATGAAGCTTGATTGTTTTTATTTTAAAAATCAAGGTATAAGGAAATGAACACACTCAAATTAATATGTATTTATATCCTTCATATAATTTGATTCCCTAAAAGTTAAAATGTATTGTTTCAGAAAACTAAACAAAAATAAAGACATCTTTCTGATGTGTCAATGAAATAAATGAGGAAAAAAAAGTATATTTTAAAATATTTTTCAGGGTAATTGCCATGGGGAAAATCTTTTACCCAGTGGTAAATGTAGGTTGGGCTATAATTTATAAGTTGAATAGCTATTTTAAATATAAGATTCATTATATTTTCAAGATATGGCATGCTAAAATATGTAGAGTTTGATATAACTTTTCTAAATAGATTTAGTATATGGAAGAAATTTTTTTCCTGTGAAGGGATACCATCTTGAAAATTCAGGTCAAAGAAATAAGAAGTTAGTGTTGCATGTATTTAGAAGAAGCAACTCCAAAGAAAGAAATATGCAGTAACTCTCTTCACCTGTAAGTCTGTTAAAAGTACAATAAGTCAAAAGGGTGCCATAAAATGTTTTTAAAATTTAAAAGAAACTTTAGCAATATGTGTTTCATGTATGTTCCTGAGCAAGTAATATTTATTTATGTTATAGAATATTCTATTTGTAAAAGATATTATATATATGTATATTAATGACTACAATATAGAAGAAACTTGTTAACACTGTGGCAACAATGAAAAATGGACTGTCTGGATAAAATGCTGCACATTCTATTTTCTTTATTCATGTCCATGGTCTCTATCCATCCATATAAAATTACAACCCAAAACCAAATCTCTGGAAGCATTAAATGAGATTTTTATATACAAAACAACTTTTTTCAATCTACTTTAAAAGCCACATAAATGCACACATAATGGAGAAATAATAATACATTTTATTTTAACCTTAATTTCTTTTACTTCCATGGAAGCTCACGCGTGTTGACGTGTCCACGGCAGAGGTTGGGCAGACCTCAGATGGATGGTCTTCATGACTTTCTAACAGTCATCTTTCCACTCACATTTCTGTATGGCTGTCCCGCTTCACTAAATTTAAGCATAAAGACAACTTCTCTTAGGTCTGTGACTTTTCTTTCTGAAGCTTTCTGGTCACACAACTATTTCAACATGCTTGCTTGCTCGTTTTCTTGAAACTGTTTTAGCCCCATTTCTTAGTTGATAATGCATGCACCTTATTTCTTCTTATGCTAGTACACATTTTCCTCCTTTTTCTCCCCGATCTTGTTTTAAAACATTGATTAGCACCTCTTTGCATGGTGTTCTTTCTTCCTTCCTTCATCCTTTCTTTCTTTTTTTCTGTCTTTCTTTCTTTCTTTCTTTTCTTGTCTTTTCTTTTAGAGTATCTCAGTAATACATAATTCTAAAGGGGACTATATTCTGAAGAGGATATTCATTTCACTCAAGTTATACAAGACACATACATGCACAAACATACACACACACACACACACACACATGCACGCACGCACGCATGTTTACTGCCTAATTTTTGAAGGTTCTGAGCATTGACTATGAATGTTCCCAATCCAATAGGATTGATTATTTTTGCGATTCATTTACTTGAAAGTAGAAAGGAAATTCATTAACCTAAGGAACTTCAGTAGCTCTGGCTGTAAGGACAGAAATATCGACACAGGCTCTTGGCTTCTTTCCAACTTCAATTTTGACAGCACATTGCATGTTTCCTGTACTTAACCTCACACTACAAATTAGAACCTTTAAAAGGTTTTTCTGAAGTTTAACCCATGTCTCTATGATTAGGTAAATATAATGTAACACATACCCAGTTCCACCCCCAATCTTCTACACACCCCTCTATATTTTCTTTGATGAAGAGCTATAATTCAGGATTTAAAAATTCTCTTAAATTTAATACTGCTAGGTCCATGTTTAACCCATTCCTAAGACCTTTGAGTCTAAAACCTGGAAATGTTTGGTTGTGTTTTCAAGTCTTCCATTACAGTCCCCACTATTAAATACGTTATCAGGGAGTGGGGACTCTCACTTGGAGTCATGTGCATTTTTGTTCCTTCTCATCCCAATAACCATTGAGTATTTCCAGTCAGGGGTATAGTATCTGGGGTAACTAGACTGTAGTTTTTGTTTGTTTATTGTTGATTTTGCTGTTTTGTTTTGTTTAATAAGATTGGGAAAAGGTTCATATTGAAATAGTTACAAAAAAGCCAAACAACAAGGAAGAGTAACAGTTTGTAGGATAAATACATTGAAAATAATAACCAGACCTTCTAGCCTATGTAAGCACACATGGTACACAGAGATGCATCTAGGTAAAAAAAAAAGAACAAAAACCAAATTGATACATAACATGGTCAATGGAGTCTTATGGAGTAGGAGATAGAATTGAGCAAGCCAGAGATGTCAAGGACAGCAAAAGAAGACCCACATAGTCAACTTACCTAGGACCATAGGGGCTCACAGAGCCAGTGCCACTATCGAGGGAGCGTGATGGAGCTAGACCTAGACCCCTACACATTTGCAGCAAACGTGTAGCTTGGTCTTCGTGTGATTCCCCTAACAAATGCAATGAGGACTGTCTAGGTCTCTGTTCCCTGCCTTGGATCTCCTTCTCCTAACTGGACTTCCTGGTTGGGCCTCAGTGGGAGAGGATATGCCTAGTCTTGCTAGGATGAGATGCCCCAGGGTGGGTGTACCCAAGGGGTGCTCTCCTTCTCTGAGGAGAAGGGGAGAGGTAATGGGAGAAGGGAATTGTATGAGTGGGGCTGGCGAGAGAGAAGGGAAGGGGCTATGATTAGAATGTAAAGTGAATAAAAAATTAAAATTAGAATGAAAGAAAATTTTAAAAGACTTATAAAGCAAAGCAGTAAATAAATAATAATTATAAATGATATTAAATATCTGCAAAAAGCACAAGTAGAACATTTTTAATAGTGAGAGTAGTATACACATAATCTTTCAAGCTTGACTGAAATATTAAAAAGATTAAAAACTGCCAAAGGCAATGACCATAAGAAAGAAAGTTCCATGAGTTCAATAAAGAAAGAAATAGAGATAGATGGTCAGAAACATGCTGGTTAAGGTATATTCTCTAGGACTATAAATTTTAGCCTACAATAACAGAAAAAAATGTTTATAGTACCCAAGAGAAAATAAGCAACAACAACTATTTTTCTGACATAATGGTGGTTCTTTCATAAGATTAAAATTTTCTGTGTGATGATGTAGTGATTGAGTACGTCATCCAGATTTATTTTCCGTTTACTCACAGAGAAAAGGGATTTGAATGTCCCTAAGCAAGCTTCAGGCCTAGAAAAATAACTTTCAGGTGTAGAGCAAATAATGTCACTACTCTTAATAAGTGCTTTATCTAAACAAACCAGGCAAAGGCTAACTCAGTTGGGTTATCAATGACTTCGTAGTCTAGCGCTCACTGATTCTTGTGTTTCAAACTATTTCGGGACTTCCTGCGTGTGGATAAAGATTGGAAGAACTCTGGATAGGTTCTTGCTGATTTTATACAACTCTTCTGGTTATCCTTAACAAAAATGATTTCCTTTTATTCAACATCAGTATGACTCTGCCAGCTGCAGGTCTCTGCATCTGCCTCCATCAGCTGCAAGATGAAGTCTCTCAGGAGACAGTTATGCTAGGTTCCTGTCTACAAGCAGAGTAGAATATTAGTAATAGTGTCAAGAGTTGACTCTCTCACATGGGATGGGTCTTGAGTTGGGGCAGTCGTTGGTTGGTTGTTCTCTCAGTCTCCTTCTTATCTTTATCCCTGCACATCTTGTAGGTAAGACAAATTTGGGGTTGAAGGTTTTGTAGGTAGATTGATGTCCCTTTTCCTCCCCGGGAAGTCGTATCTGGTTACCAGAGGTGGCAACTTTCATTTGTTTCCCCCTCCTGTAAGAATCTTGGCTAGGATTACACCCATAGATTCCCTGTATCCATTCTCATCTCAGGTCTCCACCTTTGCACCAGAGATGCATCCCATCCCTACCCCTGCCCCCACCCCTGCTGATTTCCATTCTCACCTGCAACCTCTCCTGCCCCCCTCTCTCTGATCACCATCCCCTGTGTTCTCCTCTTAGCCTCCTCCCCTACCCAGATCACTATCTCTATCTACCTCTGATTATTTTTTGACATTTCTTTATTATTTATTTATTCATTCATTCATCTATTTTTATTGGATATTTTCTTTATTTACATTTCAATTGTTTTCACCTTTCCAAGTCTCCCCTCTGGAAACCACCAATCTCCACTCCCACTGCCTCTATGAGGGTGCTCCCCCACCTACCCACCCATTCCTGTCTTCCAGCCCTGACATTCCCCTACACTGGGGTATTGAACACCCTCAGACCCAAGGGCTGCTCCTCCCACTGATGTCCAACAAGGCCACATATGTGGCCAGAGTCATGGGTCCCTCCATGTGTACTTTTTGGTTGCTTGTCCAGTCCCCCTGGGAGCTCAGTTTCTCCTTCCAAGTGACATCAACACATCCACCCTAGGGACTTTCTTACCACTCAAATTTTTTGTGTCTAAGGATTGTACCATTACTGTTCTGCACTTTATGGCTAATGTCCACTTATAAGTGAGTTCATACCACATATATCTTTCTGGCTTGGGGTTACCTCCCTCATGATGATATTCTGAAGTTCCATCCATTTGCCTTCAAAATTCATGATGTCTTTGTTTTTAATAGCTGAATAGTATACCATTGTGTACATGTACCATGTTTCCTTTATCTACTCATCAATTGAGGGATATCCAAGTTGTTTCCAGTTTCTGGCTATTATGAATAAAACTCCTATGAAGATAGTTGAGCTAGTATCTTTGTGGGATATTGGAGAATCTATTGAGTATATGCCCAAGAGTAGTATAGCTGGTTCTGGAAGCAGAGCTATTCCCATTTTTCTGAGGAACCACTAAGTTTTCCAAAGTGGTTGTACAAGTTTGCACACCTACCAGCAATGGAGGAGTGTTTCTCTTGCTCCACATCCTTGCCAGCATGTGCTATCACTTGATTTTTTTGATTGTAGCCATTCTGACAGGTGTAAGATGGAATCTCAAAGTTATTTTAATTTGTGTTTCCCAGATGACTAAGGAAGTCAAACCCTTCTTTTTAAGTGTGTTCGGCCATTCAAGATTCTTCTGTTGAGACTGCCCTATTTAGCTCTGCACCCCACTTTTAATTGGATTATTTGGGTTGCTGGTGTCTTATTTCTTGAGTGCTTTATAAACTTTGGACATTAGCCTTCTATATGTTGCAGGGTTGGTGAAGATCCTTTCCTAGTCTCTAGGCTGCTGTTTTGTCCTATTGACAATGTCCTTGGCCTTACAGAAGCTTTTCAGTTTCATGAGGTCCCATTTATTAATTGTTGACCATAGAGCCTGAGCTCTATGGTGTTCTGTTCAGGAAGATGTTTCTTATACCAATGAGTTCAAGGCTATTCCACACTTTGTATTCTGTTAGATTTAGTGTATCATGATTTACATTGAGGTCTTTGATCCGCTTGGACTGGAGTTTTGTGCAGGGTGATAAATATGGATCTATTTGCATTATTCTTCATGCAGATTTTCAGTTAGACCAGCACCATTTGTTGAAGACACTACTTTTTCCATTGTATGGTTTTGGTTTCTCTGTCAAAAATCAAGTGTTCATAGGTGTGTGGGTTTATTTCTGGGTCTCCAACTTGATCCTCTAGCTTGAGACCATGGATGGTGATACCTCCAGAAATTCTTTTATTATTAGTTATTGTTTTCTAGTTTGTGTAAAGTAATATAGTGGAAAGAATGAGAAAAAATTTTAATAATTACTATTTTTTATATCTGTGTTTGTGAGGATATACACGTGCACACACACACACTGACAGGCACATATATCAGGGCACACATATCCTATGGAGCTGGAGTCATAAGCAGTTATGAACCACCCAACACACTGGGCACTGATGTTTGTTCCTGTAGAAGAGCAGTAAGAGCTATTAATTTCTGAGTCTTGTCTCCAGCCCAAACCAGAGAAAACTCTTAATTTTTTCTCTGAGTTTGGCATGATTTACTTTTTTTTTAAACCTTGAACATATTCATTTAAGTCTTGAGTCGCTGTCACCTTTATAAAAGAAGATTAGTGTTAGTTTAGGTGTAAGGCTGGTGTAAGGGTATAAAGATAAGATATTAATAGGAAGTCAATAAATAATAAATGCTCTATGACTGGATGCTTGATGAAATAAAAACAACGGCTCTTGAGGTATTCAGTTTTTAAAGTAATATTATTTTTAAAATATTTATTTATTTTATCATTTTTGTATATGGGTGTTTAGCCTGCATGAATGTCTATGTAGCTTGTTCTTGTAACAATGGATTCCCTGGGACTGGCGTTAGAGGCAGTTGTTAGCCACTATTTGGGTGGTTGGACTTGAACCCAGGGCCTTTACAAGAGAAGCAAGTCCTCTTAAGTGGTGAGCCATCTTTCTCATCCCAAACCATGATTATTTATTGTCCTGTACAAGTCTCTCATCACCCATGAGATTTTCTACTCCCCCATAAGAATCCAGGTTCATTTGCAATGGGAACCATAAAGCTCTACCATTACCTAGTCCAATAGCATAGCAAGTGCTAGTTGTTGCATTTCTTTAAGGACTAGTTGTTTGAACACATCTCATTTACCCACCATCATTTTCTTGTAATTCAGATTTTTGTTTTGAATTTTTTACGTATTTTACAGACACCATACGCATGAGCCTGTGTGTGTGTGTTTGGACCAAGTGTGCCTAAGGTGCCAATATTTTATCTTAAGAAGTAAATAACCTGTGTGTATGAGAAAACATTTTTAAGGTCAGCCATGGTTTATTATTACTCGTTATTTTAGTTTAACAGATAAGCCTAGGGCAAGGAAATGAACCTGCTGGCCAGTGTATCACAGCTAGAAAATAATTTTCCATAAACAAGAAAGTCGAGTTTTCTCCTGAGTTTGGTTATTCTATACTAGCTGTTGCAGGCAGTGTGTGGAGGGCAAGTAGTTCTAGGTTTAACTTGTGACTTCCCCAATTTTGTATTTATTTTACTTAACTACTGTGCTTTTAAGTCATTTTAATCTGTAGCATCCAGTATTGATATCCATGGAAAATATTTTCCAGCTGTGAAGCATTAGTAGGCACACCTACTGTGAGCAGTTGCTTATGTTAACACTCCATAATGAGGCCAAATTAGAAAAAACAAAAATCTGCAGGCTCAGATGCATAGAATAAGAAGACTGGGTAACATAAGCCATGCAATTGCCAACTTGCTACCATAATATATATTTTAGTGAGTATTGTCATCACATGACAATATTCAGTGCAGTATTTATGTAAGATTTTCTGAATTATAAAGAACTGTAATACATATAAAATACTCGATCAGTTTTCTTACACTTAGCTTGTTTATATTATCCATCTTTTTATGTATCTCTACCATTTCACTATGGCTTGAATCTTGTAAATTAATGTTACAAATTGTTATTAGAGAAAATAGCCTCATACTACCTGCTAATACCAAATTAGTATTTTATTTCAAAATATGTTTCGTTAATATTTCTAAAAAGGAAATAATGTGATATTTTCTAACTTTTTATATGTTCAACATAACTTATATGATGTAAATCCCAAAACGCTTAGGAATTGGGATTTTTGAACACGTTTCTGTTAGACTTATTCTTCCTAAAGTTAAGATTTTAATTAACAAATACAGATGCCCTTCCAAATGCAGTGGTTGTATAAAAAGATGTAAGAAGCTGAGGTAGAATTTCAGGTTGGTTGCAAATATGAGCCTGTCTTCCTTCCAGTTTCACAACCTATTTCTACAGACAAATATTCAAGCATAATTACATGCAAATTTTCATTACTTTAGGCTCTTTGTATTATGCTGGCTAGATAAATCATGTCTAATATTTCTTCACTAGAAGATACCTGTTATTCAAAGAAAAATGGCGATTTGCTTTATTTGAAAGTTAACATACATGGTAAGGAAAGAGAAAAAAAGCAAGCAACAAAAACAAAATAAATAAAACCCTGTCTGAACATGTCAATGAGTAGATGGATATTTGTAGATATATTAAAATAAAACCAAGTAGGTTATTGCCAGGCTGGATGGCTGACACCTGTAATCCCAGACCTTGGGATGAATTTGACCCAGAACTGGGTGAATTTGAGTGCCAGTCCAAGCTAGGCTATGTAGAAGACAGCTTTTCTCATAACTTAAAAAAAAAATAAATAGATAATTATATATGAAGCTGGGGAACCTGGAAAGATTTCCTTTATCCCCTGCCACTACTGCTCAAAGCATCCGTGTGTCTTCTTCTTCCTCTTCTTCTTCTTCTTCTTCTTCTTCTTCTTCTTCTTCTTCTTCTTCTTCTTCTTCTTCTTCTTCTTCTTCTCTTTGTGTCTTTTTTTTATTAGATATTTTCATTATTTACATGTAAATTTCTCCTTTCCCAGTTTCCCCTCCAAAAAACAAAGAAACAAATAAAAACAACAAAAACAAACCCCTGTTGCCTCCCCCCTCCCCATGCCTACCACCCCATCCTCTCCCACTTATTGGCCCTGGCATTCCCCTACACTGGGGCTCAGAGCTCCCAGGGTCTCAACCACCAACCAAGGACTGCACATGGAGGGGTCTGATTGTTCTGGCAGCATGTGTATAGTAGAGGATTGCAGGTTCTATCATCAATAGGAGGAGAGGGCCTCGGCCCTGTGAAGGTTCTGTGCTCGTGTGCCTTCTAATGCAGGCTCTAGGGCTGTTGCCACTCTTTCTGGAGTCTTAACCATGTGCGTTAATCTAGTCAGTTTCAAATAACAGTGTGTTAAAAAACTTCATGGTTCAAAAACCTCAAATGTCCAAAACTATCACTTTCATAATAGTTGAGTCTTAAGGACTGTTGTTAAAACTGGAAACAAATAGATAGGTTTGGGTAAATACATATACCGTTTTCACATTTTACATATTACTCAACACCAGTATTTTTCACTAACCAACCATCTAAAGGGCATTTGAAGGTCAAGAGCCAATTCAGTTTATGTAAGCAATTTGTCTTTATAGCAGTGTGCAGAAGAAACCAACCAAACATCAAAAAAATTGTTCATTTGTTTTTTTAAGGGAGTGAGTACTTCTCTTGAATTAAAGATTCATATCTAATGTGGGTAACATATTTAGGAGAGCCACTGGCTGTGCAATGGAAATGCCATCAGGATTATGGCTAGTTGTAAAAGTCTGCCTGGCAATAAAGTAAGTTACTAGTGTCGCCTGTTCTCTAAAACTGGACAGCATCTACATTTGCCATGACGATTAAAGTTAAATTATTTAACTTAATTATATGTTATCTTTAAAGTGTAATTTTTATACCAACTGGGCATTGTTCTATATGCTAGCATGAAGGAGATAGGGATGGTAATAAGAAAACTACTAATATACTTTTGGATTGATTTCCCAGTTTCAGTTCTTCTGCTTGGTTGTTAGTAAGCTGTAAGTTTTAGTAACCAAAAAATAAAATCTAATGGCAAAAAGGCCCAGAATTTGTTTTACCTGTGTAAAAATGGGCATGACTTGTTAACTGTCATATTTTAACTGATTTTTTTTTCCAAATGACACTGGTAAATTGTATTTAACATTGAAAGTGCTGAAGAAAATTAAAACGCGGCTGCATAGATTTTGTTGAAAGAAGGATAACATATAATGTGTAATCATCCTGTCTCTGCCTGCTCAATGTTGAGATTGCAATGATATTCCACTATTCCTGACTTAGCAGCAATAGTGAGTCCAAAAATAGTTTAACTCTTTCATTTAATCCTTTTTAAAAATTTTTATTTAATTTTTTTTTTTTACACTCCAGATTTTATCCTCCTCCCGGTCAACCCTGATTGTTCCACATCCTATATCTTCTTCCCCATCCTTGTATCCAGGAGGATGTTCACACCCCCTCACCCCCAACCACCAGCCCTCCCCACTCCCTGGGGCCTTCAGTCTCTTGAGGGTTAGGTGCATGCATCTTCTCTGACTGAGTCTAGACCTGGCAGTCCTCTGCTATAGATGTGTTGAGGGCCTCATATCAGCTGGTGTATGCTGCCTGGTTGGTGGTCCAGTGTTTGAGAGATCTCAGGGGTCCAGATTAATTGAGAATGCTGGTCTTCCTACAGGGTTGCCCTCCTCCTCAGCTTCTTCCAGCCTTTCCATAATTCAATCACAAGGGTCAGCATCTTCTGTTCATGGGTTGAGTGTAAATATCTGCATCTGACTCTTTCAGCTGCTTATTGGGTCTTTTGCAGGGCAGTCATGATAGGCCGCTTTTTGTGAGCACTCCATAGCCTCAGTAGTAGTGTCAGGCTTTGGGGCCTCCCCTTGAGTTGGATACCACTTTGGGCCTGTCACTGGACCGCCTTTTCTTTTTTAAAAAAGATGTATTTATTTATATGAGTAGACTGTCACTCTCTTCAGACATACCAGAGGAGGACATCAGATCCCACTACAGATAGTTGTGAGCTACCATGTGGCTACTGGGAATTGAACTCAGGACCTCTGGAAGAGTAATCAGTGCTGTTAACCACTGAGCCACCTCTCCAGCCCTTACGTTTATTCTTACTTCCTCTAAATAGACATTAGATGATAGGAAAGTCTTCCTTTGTCCCCAAATAAGGCTAGCCATGTAGTTATTCTCTAAATATATTTCTAAAGATAAATGTCTCTAAATAACTATAACTTGTTGAATTGAATAATGACATGTTTCCTTCAAAACCTGAATAGTAACAAATGATCTATGTTCAGGAATCAAGTTTTATGCTTAAAAATCAAACCTATACTACATACCACTCTTCTTTTTTTCTTTTTTGGACTTATTTTAGTGTACGGAGGTCTAAGCACAACTTGTAGGAACCAGCTCTTTCCTTCCCCCGTATAGATCCCGGGATTGTACTCCTTGTGCCAGTCTTTGTAACGAGTGTCTTTACCTGTTGAGTCAACTTAACACACCTCTACCCTTATTTTTAAGACAGGGTCTCTACTGAAACTGAAGATCTACAATTCACCAGGGCCGATTGTCCGATGAGTTTCCCGGGTTCTGGGCTTGCATAGACAGACCTGGCTTTGTATATATGGGTACTGGGGATTTGAACTCAGGTGCCCTTGATCTGTCTTCCTAGTGTATCATGTAATGTCTTAGTTCATGTGTACACTGCACACTGCTTAAATCATGTCAGGTGTATCTCTCTTATAACTTACGATTCTCTCCTGATGAAATTCCCAGCTCTTCTGGATTTTGGGGATATTGCCTGCCATTATCTTTCTGTGTATTGACAAATGAGAAATCACAGCATCCATGTGACATTAATGATTCTCTCTCCAGGTGAAGCATACATGAGACTGAGTAAACTTCCTGAAGCTGAGCATTGGTACATGGAATCATTGAGATCCAAGACGGACCACATCCCTGCTCATCTCACCTATGGGAAGCTGCTCGCCTTAACAGTAAGGACTTATCTTTCTCATTCTTCAGAAATTAATTTTCCCCATGTGTCCCAGGGATAGCTGGAGTATGAAGTGCTGATTCATTTTGTACTAGTGAACTAAGTTAATTAATGACAATGATCCTGTTAGAGACCTAAATAAACAGTGTAGGAAAACTAAACTTTTGGTTCTGGCCTATAAGATGTGACAAGGTTGGAGGTATCAATGAGACAGATATAAATGAAAAAACCTAAAGAAAAACTTCAACTATGCCATGACCTATTCATGTTGTCTTAATAACATTTATATAAGTATTTTACAAAAACTGTTAGCATCAATTTGACTTGGATTAGAAGTAATTTTATCAAATAAGTGACATATAAAATCTGCATTTTGGAATTTATTCTAATTAGAGGCAGTCTTTAAGAGACTTATAGACTGGCTTAATATATCCAGGCCTTAGAGAAATTAAGTAGAAATGATTCTATTGAAAACTTGTGGTGGAAGTATTCTTCAAAAGAACGCAAACCTAGAAGTAGTTCCATAATGTACAAAAAGAATAATGTGTAAAACATGTGATGACTTTGATGTGAATCAGATAAACTTTAGTTACCAAAACAAGATGAGTTCTAATGTTGGTAAGCATGAAGCAAGAATGAGTAATTTCAGGAAATAAGAAAGCAAAGCAAAATGTATTTATTTCCTGCAGCAGGGATAGAGTTATTTCCAAAGTAATGCTCTCCTAATGCAAATAACTATTTGGATTGTATTGGGAATGATAATCTGTATTCATGTAAGGAAGTAAAACATTTTGTGGGCAGACACATTTCTGAGCATACTCATTTTAAGGTCACTGCTCAAGAACAGAATATCAGAGATAAATCTGGGGCGAAGTATTGCTTATGGCGCTAATGTTCAATGGATTAAAATGACATGTAGAAATTTAGGCATGTTCAACCTGCATCATAAAGATGGTGAAGAAATAGTAACTCTGGATCTGGGCATAGTGGCACACGCTTTTAATCCCAGGACATGGGAGGCAGGGGTAAGCTCTGTGAGTTTGAAGCCAGTGTTTCTACAGCAAGTTCCAGGAGATCCAGAGCTATACAATAGGGAGACCCAATCTCAAAACAAACAAACAAACATAAAGCCAAAAAAACAAGCAAACAACAACCACCACAAGAATGAGTCCAGAAGTTTTCATTATAAATCTTAGGTAACTCAATAAAAATGAGTCTTTGAAGGCACATTAATATAAGAGTTCAACCCCAAACACTGCCTGCAGCATTTTGCCAATATTTACTCTGAGTGAAATATTGATGAGAAACAACTACAATAGCAATAATCGGGGTTGAGGGAATGCAATTGGGTAAGATATTTGAACTGATTTGGAGAAGAAATCAGGTGAAACTATATTTGATTTGTCAGATACCACAGTCTAAGGAAGTCTGTCCCAGGTAATAACAATGAAAAAAATCAGTTCATCCCAAAGAAGAACTGGAGAAGAGCATAAACAGGGCATTTGGCATAGTGTAGGTCTGAGTTAAAAGCTATGCAGAAGGGTCATAACTTTCATTGTCTGATTGTGGGCATTAGGTTTCATCTCTATGCATACAAATGCTAGGAACCAGGCACCTTACTCTAAGGCAAGAACAGAGGAGAGATTACCCCTGCCTCCCATGTCCTGGGATTAAAAGCATGTGCCAGTATGCCCAGATGAGATCAATGAGTAAGGAAAGTGCATGGCATAGGTATGCCTCACACAGCTGAAGATGAGATGAGAGGAAACTGGTGCTTTGCTTCACATGTATGTTGAGTGGCTTTCTCAGTGGTACACGTGCTTAAAGCTTGACCTTTCATATAGTCACGATAATAATTGATGACCTGTCAGAGAGGGGCTGAACGTTATGAATTTAGCCAGGGTACCATGACCTCCACAAGGGGTAATGCTGATCTCTCAGAGTGAATTCTTCTGAAAATAAACAAGGCCCCTAGTTTCCTCCTGCTATGGATGTTGTTATGTGATCTCTCCCTCTGGGTCATGTTTCCACTGGGATGCCATTCCTCTTGCTGTGATGTACCCAGGAGACCCTTACCTGAGCATAGTAGGAACTGGTGCCATGCTTTTAAACACACCAGAATTGTGAGATGCATAGTGGGTTTTTTTTCTTGTATGTATTCAGCTTCATGTAGTTTGTTTGCTCAACAGACAGTGGCAATCAATGGACATCAGGCAGTGTGGATGAAAATATGGGTCAAACCAAAATTACTCTATTTTCTAATTTTTTAATTCTTCCCTCATGCAATACATTCTGAACATAGTTTGTCCTCCCTCCATTCCTCCTAGAGCCCCATTATCCCCTACCCCAGATCCACCCTTATTCCATTTTGTGTTAGAAAAGAACATGTCTTCCATGGGTATCAACCAAACATGAACAAGGCATAACAAGTTACAGTAAAATTAGGCACAAAGCATCATATGAAGATTGGATGAGGCAATGCAGTGAGAAGAAAAGGGTTCCAAGAGCAGGCAACAGAGACAGAGACACCCCACTCCCACTGTTAGGAGTCCCACAAAAACACTAAGCTAACAACCATAATATGTATACAGGGGACCTAGCTTAGACCCATTTAGGCTCTGTGACTGGCACTTTTGGAGTGTTAAGATGTTTAGTGTCTATCTGATAGTATGCAGAATGACAGGGATATGGCTTGTCCTCCTTCTCCTCCTATAACCTTTCCCTCCTCATCTCTTTCCTTTGATGAATTCATTGGATTTTCATCCATAAAAATATGTTTTTTTAAAAAACTTGAAAATCAATAATTTTTAAAAAATATATTTTTATTTATTCACTTTACATCCTAGTATCAGCCCCACCTCTCCTCCCAGTAACCCTTCCCACAGATCCTCCCTCCATCCTTCCCTCCCCTTCTCTTCTGAGAAGGGAGAGCCCCTCTGGGTATCACCCTCCACACTCCTCAGTAGCTCCCAACTGCAGCCTCATCAAGTCAACTTATGACTAGGCACATCCTTCCCACTGAGGCCAGACAAGCCAGCCCAGTCAGAGGAACAGGATCCACAGACTGGAAGGCAACGTTAGGAGGTACTCTGTAAATGGTTATCAGTCAAACACGTGAGCGATCATATCTCATGGTAAAAGCTTCTGTTAACTGACTCACAGCTATGACATTGGACTGGCAGTTGTATGATGAGAAATAAATTGGCATGATGAAAATCTGAAGAAACTGAACTATCTGAATTAATCTGAATTGTCTTTGGCAGGGATGGTAACATACAGCATTTAGAAACATGGTATCATAAATAAAAAATAATAGAAGTGCTGAAGGGTACATTAAGTTTTTCTACACAAAAACTATGATAGTGTGTAGGCTCAGATTTTCCAAAACCTACTTTAATTAGGGTTCTCAAACGCTTCAACCTTTCTTCTAGCCCATTGTCCAAAGGTAAGGGAGCAAAGATGGTAAATAGGACAGGCGGATGTTTACCTGTTTAGAAGTAGTTCTTTGGGGTGATTTCAATCTCTGTTTGTCAAGATACCAGCACCAGTTCAGTAGTTAGGATACCAACAGTCCAGTTCAAAAGTGTCACAGTCCAACAGAAATGGCCAGGCCTCTGCCAAATTGGCATAAATCAGCAGAGGAGACCAGGTCCAGCTATGCAAGCACCTGGTCACTGTCTGTTGAGTCCTATTTATACTCTCTCCAAGCATGTCCTTCCAAGGGTCTTACCTGAGCAAAACATCATGTGGATCTGTCTCAGCAAAATAACCTTGTGAATCTGCCTCACATGATACAATCAAAACCTTGTACTTCAACAGTGAAAACTGTTCTCATGTGAAGGAAGAGAGGTCTCCTTGCATACAAATACAGAAGTCAAATGTGTAATTGAAGAAATTTGGAGCTTCTTAATATTCTTAATCGAGTACTTACAGACATTTGAACTTAAGACTCTTCAAACACTTTTAAAAAGGACTATAGGGGCTGGCGAGATGCCTCAGCGGGTAAGAGCACTGACTGCTCTTCCGATGGTCCTGAGTTCGGATCCCAGCAACCACATGGTGACTCACAACCACCCGTAATGAGATCTGATGCTCTCTTCTGGTGCATCTGAAGACAGCTACAGTGAATTACGCAGGAGCGAGCGGGGGAGGGGGCGGAGCGGGGGAGGGGGTGGAGCGGGGGGGGGGGCGGAGCGAGGGGGGCTGCCCCCGGCAGAGGTTTAAAAAAGGACTATAGAACTTATAATTCTTCATACCAAGAAGGACTGAATCTGAATCTGAATCCTTCCTACAAAGAAGAAATGGTCGCATTTTTATATGTAATGCTGATGTGCCTAGACCCAACACTGGATATAAAGAACTTGTGTACTGTTCTGTTAGATTTTCAATTCAAGAGTATTTTAAGCTTTCTTTTTAAAAATAGAGTTTTAAAGCTGCTTTCACCGTTTTTGATTTACAGAAACATATTGAAAAGGAGGAAAAGGCTTTATATTACAATCTAAATTTTAAATTTCCCTCCAGTAAGGCTTTTATAGTTTCCTATTTAATGATTAGATGAAATGCAGACTTCTGTGAACTGGCTTAATCATGAGGCCAAATCCCACAGCCACCTTTAATAGTTTCTTCTAAATTAAAAGTTTGGCAGATTCCAAGTCCAGTGTATTACGGCTGACCAATTATGGGTTTGTTGGTCTTCTAATATGCCACCGAATTGGCAGGTGGAAAATGCCACACATTTTGCCTTCTGCGGTTTTATGTGTTTTATTAAACAGGACTGGCTATTAGTCCCAAGAGAAGGAAAAAAGGAGTGGTACGCATCCCTTTATGTTGAAACTCACCAAAGGTCAACTGTGTTAAATGGCTGGCAGCTGTGTCAGTTACTGTAAGCTAGGGTTTCAGATCAGAATTTTGGTTTTATGAGAGAATTAAAATTTTTTGATCATTACTACTTTGTAGTCATTGGACTGATTCACTCAGAACATTTTTTTCTTATACACTTTTGCTTTTTTTTTTTAATGATCTCTGTAATATTTTAGTAGGTAGAATAGACCAAAGGGATTTAAGAATCCCCAGAATGCTTTTGCACACCCTACCGATCTGTCCTTTTTATTCTTATGCAAAAAAGAAAAGAAGAAATAGAATATTTATCCTCTCTCTGTCTTTTAAAATTGTATTCCTTTTGTGAAGTCTAGCCTGATTTTCTCAAACCATTGTCATTTTCTCTCTGATAATCCTAAGCCCTGTATCTTTGTGACATTACTTGGTAATTGAATGACATACAAATTTGTATCTGTCTTTTGATATTAGACATACAAGAACTCATCTTTCTTTTTCATTGAATTTCAACCTTTATTTCCTTAGATTGACCTTATCTTAATCCCTTCATTCGGTCCACACATGTACTTAAACTGGTTGATCCATAGTGAGCATTGCATTATTTCTCAAGAATATGTACTAAAGAATTTGATGAGAGTGGTATGATCATATAGTAAATACAGGAATAATCTTACAAAACTCTAGAAAGGAAAATGAAATTAGAGGGATTAGAGGGATACTCATCAGCTGACTTATATGCTTGACATCATTTCTTTATATTTTAAATTTTTACCTTAAAAAAATAGTTTTTTCATAAAATAAAACCTGATCATATCTTCCCTCCCCACTCCTCTCAGATCTTCCCTGCCTCCATATTAGCCCAACTTCATTACTTGAGAACTCTTTGTCCGTGTCTCCAAACAAAAACAAAATAGAAAATGCAACAATAAAAAACAGAAATCAAAACACATAAGAAAACTTGTAAAGAAAATCAATGAGACAAAAACAAAAACAAGCAATCAAAAAGCACAAAGAAAAAAAACTAAATATGGGGACAAATTCTGTTTTCTGTAGACCAACTACTACTGGGTACTCATCGGGACTGCCTGCCCTGGAGTGTAGTTGATATATCCATTAGCACTCCGCTGGGGAAAATTGATTTTCCCTCTCCTGCAGCCAGCAGTTGCAAATAGCTTCTTGGTTAGAGGTGGGATGTCGTGCTCGCTTCTCCTTTTCCATGCTGGGATTTGATCTGGTTTGAATCTGTGCACACCTTGTGCATGCTGCCCGGGTCTCGGAGTAGTTCATGTCAGCATTGATCATGTGTCTTGGAAGACACTGTTTCCTCAGTCTTCCCCCACCTTTGCCTTCTCTCTACTGTGGATCCCTGAGCCTAGAGGAGAGGGGTATGACAGAGATATCCTATTTGGGACATAGTACTCCAAAGTGTTACCCTCTACGTGTTGTGTGGTTATAGATCTCTTTATTAATTACAATTTATAGAACAAGAAGCTCCTCTAGTAAGGGCTGAGCAGTGCTCTGCTCTATAATTATAGCAATTACGTCTTTAGCCATTATTTTATTGTTATGGTCCCTTGCATGTTATTTCTTGATCGTTTTTACAAAATGCTATTCCACTTTATGAATGGAGAACCTGAGCATCCAAGTTTAATTAACATTCCCTTAAGGCTAGTCAGTAATTATATTACAATGAAATACAATTATAAAGTTTTGCATATTAAGGGTTATAATTTTATTCCATATTAAATACTTTACGTGATTTTTTTTTCCCATTGAAAAACTTCTTTAACTGATTAGAGACTCTCAAAAGTCAATCCCTATCTCTTCCTGAACATTTTTTTTAAATTAATTTTGATACTTGTTTTTAAGTATCCATTTAGATTATGTGGTCAAGTGCATTTTTATTATCATCTGTGACTGTTCATAAATAGAGGACTTGAGGCTATTGGCACCTTTTGATCCAACCTCATACCTGTAATCCAAACTTCCCAGGGTAGCATAGGGAAAGTTCTGTCTTAAGGTCACACTAGAAAGCTCCATGGTTAAATATAGTAGGACCAGCTGACATCTCTTTAGAAATGTATGGAACTTTTATACCAGTGTCATGTCCAAAAGAAATACAAAACACAAGCTGAGTTTGAATATCTCTGCTTAAGATTGTGATTTATTCCTTGTTTGAACTTTGTCCCCTAGGGCTAACTCCATGCATTTAAAATTAGTTATTCACTGAGAAGGACAGCAAGAAATACCATTTCCATTGCTGTGTTTCAGGTGATATTTCTGATTATTTTTAAATCTGTGTGGGTCCTGAAGCCTTGTCTTTTCCTAAACAAAACAAAACAAAAACCAAGGAAAAACCCAAAGTACAAAAAAATAAAATAAAAAAGAAAGAAAAGAAAAAAATTCATTGTTCTCTTCCATTTATCTAAGCCAAAGATTTTGTAGTTTTTTTTAAGCCTGTGAAATTATTATTGATTTAAATTGTAATAAAACCTTCTTGGCTGTTAGCTTATTTTCCAGAATTAGTTTAGTGGGAAAGAAGGAAAGATATTGGAGACTCTGACAATAATTCTTGACATACAAAACCTTTATTTTGGCTACTGCATGGACACACTAAGCCAGACTTCTGTGTCTGGCCAAAGTTAATTGGGTTCCATAAAACTCCAGTTGTGAAAGTACTTCATGTTCAACTAAAAAGTCCTGCTTCTCTCCGCCCTCCCCTCTCCCCCATCCCCACTACATGGTGTCAGTATGTCTAGGAGAAGCTCAATGCTGTTCTATGTTTCTTTCGTAATTATTATTATTACTTACAATGATGAATTCTTTTTCCATTTGGCTTTATTCAGATCAATGCTCTTTCCTTTTGTGTGCTGAGCAACATCTAGCTTGGTGGATGTGTTTCGCTGTGATTTGTGCACAGCCATGTTTAGATTGGAGGAGCCATTGTAAGAAACAGTTCTTTCTGTAGTTCTGATTTGGTGATTAATAAGAATATATGCAATCCATATGTTAAATTTACATCTGCGAAAAGGGAAAACATTCTATCATACATATCTGTTTGGCAAAATATTATCTGACATATGGAAGGAAATTTAATTCAGTATAATATTCAGCTAAATGTTCACATAAAGTTACTTCATCTGAACTTTATGATTTTGTATCTAGAAACAGCATTCATTCTTGGCTTGTTATTTTGTTTGTTTGTTTTTCTGAAAACCAAAATGGCTATGATAGTGATTTTATTAGGGAGCCTTTCCATAATTCAAGATATGCCTCTTAAACTAATCTCAACACTCTAAGTATCATGCTTACTATCATTACGTGACATGGAAATCTAAACAAATACATTTATTCTTTATTCTGCTTTTGTATAGTAGAAGTCAATGTGAAGCATATATCCTGTTGGTATATATAGCTAGCCTCAGAAGTAATACAGATTGAAATACTTAAATTCCTTAATCCTCAGAGCTGTGTGTGTGTGTAGGTGTAAAACAGCTAATTTTCTGCATGTTCTATTTATATTAATTTTTACTTTGTGGGTATGTAAGATTATATTGTTCAAAAATGACCTGCATTTTATTATTTTGGATCTTTTGCTTGGCTTTTGTATTGGTCTATAGTTTTCACTTCATGCAATTAGATGAGCCCATCAACTTAAGACCCCTCCCAATCCTTCAGGTATTCTGACATCTCAATCTTATTGGGGAGATGGAGATCAAGAAGCAATGTGGTTCTAAATATAATATGGCATTCTTGCAGAACTTTATAAACTTTGATATAAACCTACAGTGGCAGTTGTTTGCTGTCTCATAGTTCATCATGCTTCCTGCTGAACAGTAGTGATATGAAGTGAGGGTGATTTCATGGCTTCAAAAAAGATGTGGCGCCTTTTATTCAAGAGACACTAATAGCAAAAGCCAGTCTCTTGTACTTGTAACTGGAATGTGGGAATGGCTTTTGTTTCAGAAAGGATAATTATGTAGTTTCCTAAATTGTATCCAGACTCTTCTTTATAGGATTCCACACTATTTTTCAGGCATTTCCTTCTGATTTTATATTTCTTAAATTGTTAATTAAGTTCTATCCACACACCATGATCCTTGCCTTGATCTCATGACCTGCAGCTTGTTGTTTTTCTACCAGTGCTTTCTTTACAGTCTCCTGGTTTCAGTCTTGCTGAACCTAGCATGAAACCATGTAAGGACACTTGAGTCTTTATTTTTACTGTATATTTCCATTCTAGTTGCATTCCGAGGCTGTAGTAAAACATGCTGACCAAATATAACTTAGAATAGGAAAATATTTATTTTCATTACACTTCCGGGTCTCAACTAATCATAGAGCAAAGTCAGTTCAGGAACTCCTCAAGCATGAACCTGAAGTAGAAACGGTGGATAATTGACTAATACACAACAAACACACACACACACACACACACACACACATCCATGAATGACTCACTTTCTTAATACAGGACCACCTGACCAGGGAATGGTGCTGCCCATAGTGGTTATGAACAACCACCCCACACTCATATACCTTAATTACCAGTTGAAACAATCCCCCAGAGACATGACCCTATCTAAAGTGCGCTTCTTAAATAATTATAGCTTGTGTCAAGTTAACAGGTAATGCTACCTAGGGAAATTTCTTATCTTGATAATTTTGTATGATAAATTGTACAGATTAGATGAAAACCTGAATATAATTCTTGTTGAAATGATGCGTTGGTCTAGGCATGCATTTAGTATTGGGAAAGGTAACACAAAGAACACACACTTTCAAAATAAGTACCTTTTGTCTTAAGAGGTTGAGAATTTTTTTTTTTATCAAGGAGATTCTATTATCATCCCGTAGCATATAGATTTGTATGGATGTACAGATTAACTTCAAATTATGGTGAGGTTTCTTGCTGATGATACTGTCATGAATTGAAACTACAGTGAGTTGAGGTAGGCTAATTAATTGGGAAACTAAGGCAGGAAGATCACAACTTTGAGACTTGTGAGGCAATTTGTTGAGAAACTTTCTCAAAAACAGCACAGTGTTAGTATACTCAAAATGCTAGGTTCAATCACTAACTAGTACTAAAAAAAATGGAGTTGGAAATACTTTTATTATACCTAAACTCTCAAGAATCAATGCTAGCAAAGTAGACTGTGTACTACTTTGTAGAGGACTGTACTGTGTAGACTGAGTTATTTCCCCATAATAATGTAAGAGCATATAATGATATACATTTCATCACCCAAGAAAATAAAATATCTGAAATTCCTACTGAACATCTACCCACTTTGCCACCATTAAAATAGAGAAATTTTGAGTCTTCTCTTAGTAAGTCAAAGACAATCCGTATGTACACACACACACACACACACACACACACACACACACACACACATTAAAGACACTGCCTTAGATTGCTTTCTACTGATTTCTCTGGTAACAACCAGAATCGAAAGCAACTTGAGAAAGAAAGAAGTTATTTTCTTTATACTTCGTAATCATAGTCTATCACTGAAGGAAGACAATGCTGAAACTCAATCAGGAGAGAAACCTAAGAAGGAACTCAAGTAGGGACCATGAAGGAATGCTGCCTACCAGCTTGCCCCTCTTGGGTCCCTAAGGTTGCTTTTTGATAAGACACAAGGCATTCTGCTTAGGTTTGGCACCACCCACAGTGGGCTAGGACTTCCTACATCAATCACTGGTAAAGAAAATTCTCCACAGATTTGCCTACAGACAATCTATTAGTAGCAGTTTCTCTACCATGGTGTCCCCTTTCTAGGTGACTCTAGCTTCTGTTGATAAAAACTAACTACCGATGCCATTTAAGTTCCAAAGGTTTAAAAGATTCATCACTATAAGCCTTTGTTATAGTTTCAATTATCCTTCCTTTGATTGGCTATAAATTGTCCCTAACATCTTATATGCAGTAGCCACATGTCTACCTCTTAGCTACCTTCCCAGTCCTCACTTTTGCAGACTTTTAAATTGGTTCAAAACAAGCAAAGCTATTAACATGCTCATAAACACATAAGTCCCCTCTCTCCTCATTACTTTTGAGGTCCTTGGTCCAAGCAGTTTGGAGCAGGAGATCCACACAGTTGTAGATTTAGTCTTTGAGAAGACATTTGTTCCAGAATAATTTATTCTGGGCTTGATACCATATTTTCTCTCATACTGTGAGTTTCTACGATTGTAGGAACTTGTCCTTAATTTCTTTTCTTACTTTATATAAAACTCATTTGATTGCCTTTCTACCATATAAAGAAGCAAATAACGATTTTAATATAAATTGGTTCTTTTCCTTGCCTCTGCCCCTTCCCTAGTCTTGCCTAGCCCAGTGCCTTTAATTTACTTCATACTCTTTAGCATACAATGAACTAGCTATCATGCACTCTTCCATCAGCTCCTTCTCTGAGCATGTTACCCAGATACCAGTTTCATACATGAGGGAGCTGGGATTCACAGAGGTTGAGTGTACATAACCTATCATGTCTGACTATCCCAGAATGTTTCCTTCAATGCAGCTGTGCTATCTGTATTATTCTTAAACCTTGGGTTTCCTATATTATGCCAGAACACCCAGGCAGTCACATGGTATAGGTAAACCTTAAATTCAAAGTGTGTAAAAATTGACTTAGAAAATAACTCATTTAATGTCAAAATTTTCACATGAAGTTGTGAAGTGCATAGGCAGTGTCTAAGTATATGTTGAAGTATAAATAATTGTAGAGTAGCTACTGATAAACAGACTTAGGTGCCTGCATATGTAGAGTAGCAAAAAAATGTAACAGTGAAGCTTAAGATTGCTTTTAATGTATATGCGCTATGCATAGTTTCTCTTGAATTTGAAGATTTTAAAGAAACATGATAATAAACTCACAGACATAGGATGAGGAGCAAGGAGGAGCGAGGAGAAGAGACCTCGACCTGGTCTCTGAGACATTTACCTGGCAGAAGACTGAACTGAAGCCAGAGCATTTAAACACGTCCAGATCCAGTCATTTATTTCTTCTCCCAGTAGAAAGCATAATTCTTGTTAAAGGGCCTAAAATTGCAGGCTGCTTATTTGTACGACATAATGGAGGCTCTTCATCAAAAATGACAGGATGTGGTACATGCTTGAACATATTCTGGAGTCTAGCATTTTATAAATTTAGTGATAATAATGCTTTAAGTTAAAAACAGAGTGTCACATCTATATAGGAACTTTAAGTAGGTTTGGTATTAGCCTTCTGCTGTAGTTACTGGTTATCATACATAAAACCATGCATTTTAATGCCATACAATGAAGAAATAGGTAGTATCCATGGAACAATCAGGCTTAGAACTGCCCCTCCACAGTATTATCTCTATAAACATTTCTTTTTTTTCTTTATTATTAGATATTTTCTTTATTTACATGTAAATTTCTCCATTCACAGTTTCCCCTCCAAAAAACA
>NW_022196910.1:32500706-32519237 GCF_008632895.1 Mastomys coucha | reverse complement strand
CTTGCAAACCGAATCAAAGAACACATCAAAATGATCATCCACCAGGATCAAGTAGGCTTCATCCCAGGATGCAGGGATGGTTCAATATACAGAAATCCATCAATGTAATTCACTACATAAACAAACTCTATAAGCATTTCTTAACTTTGGGCCCATGCTGCTGTGGATTGGATATGGCTTAACTGTCTTAGGAGATTGAGACACTTGTGCCAGACAGTGTAATAGGTAGCGATTAGGTCGGTACAATCAGGATTATTTTCAGAACAAATGTAGTTTTCTTGGAACCATGATTTCTGGGGCCAGGTTTGTTAAAGAATAATACAGGGCCTCTCAGTTCTCTGGCTGTTTGTCCTGTCGTGTGATATTCTACTCTTGCTCATATTCCTGCTTGATACCTATAATGTAATGCAGCCAAGGATGCCTATCTTCCTGGTAGTGCCATGCTATTTCTGCTTTTAGTCTCCAAAAATATGAAGTACCCAACCCTAGGGTTTTTTTCTTTTTTAATTATAACAAGGGGAAATTGACCAACACATTATATCTCATTTGTCTCTAAACAGTAGCAACAAGCAATTGCTTGTTGAGTAAACCCTAGCTCCACAAGTAATGTTACATAGTGTATTTGTCACTTTGTGTCACCATGATGAATGAATACCTGACATGATATGCCTATGAAATAAAGGAAAGTTTTTATTGACTTATGGTTTAGGACTTTGATTGGACACTGCCATGGTAAAGGTGTTAAATCACAATGGAAACATTAGTTGAAGCAAGATATCACATATTGCCAGGAAGAGACTAGGAGAAAAATACTCAAGAGAGAGAGAGAGAGAGAGAGAGAGAGAGAGAGAGAGAGAGAGAGAGAGAGAGAGAGAGTCCCTCATTACCCTCTAAGGCATGGCTCAGTAAATCCAGAGTACCCAAGTAGCTATCTGACTGGTCCATGGCAGCTCCCAATACCACACTCTCAGGGACACCCCAATCATGAATCCCTAGGAGTACCAATTACTGGTAGAGAAGTCTTTGACAGATTGTCAGTTATTCTTACTATACATATAATATCTCCATACAGTTATGCTTTTCTTCTCTCTTCTCTCCTTTCTTTTCTTTCTTTCTTTCTGTCTTTTTTTTCTTTTTCTCATTGTGTACAATCTGGGAGGTTTCTCTTGACCCATCTCCCAGCTTGATGACTTTTTTTTTTCTTGTTCTTGCTGAGTCTCTGACAAACACATCCAAGGTATTCTTGATGTCTTTCCCAGTGCCTTTGGTTTCTAGCATTTATTTCCTTCCTTTCTTTCTTTCTTTCTTCCTTTCTTTCTTTCTTTCTTTCTTTCTTCCTTCCTTCCTTCCTTCCTTCTTTCCTTCCCTCCCTCCCTCCCTCCCTCCCTCCCTCCCTCCTTTCTTTCTTTCTTCCTTCCTTTCTTTCTTTCTTTCTTTCTTCCTTCCTTCCTTTCTTTCTTTCTTTCTTTCTTTCTTTCTTTCTTTCTTTCTTCCTTTCTTCCTTTCTGTAGTTCTTTATGCTGACATTACTCATTCAATGTTTCACATTCTCAGTGTTTTGATTGGAGCTATCATCCTATGAATCCCAGTTGTTTTATAGGTTTTGTGTCTGATAATTCCAAAATCTGCTTCATATCCTAACATCTGAGTCTCTTTCTGATTCTTGTTTCTTTTGAGACTTCCATTTTTGAATGCCTGGAAACGAGTATGGTTCTAAAAACTGAAATATGTAGTCCCATATTGGAAGGACTTATGCCAGTTTCACTAGAACTTGGGCATTATTTTGTGTTAGTGAGAGCTGTAGGTACCAGGTGTTACCACTGAGGCAGCTGGGTGGGAGTAGTGGATTATAGTCCTCCAGACTCTTGTTTCCTTTCCCATGCCACCACATAAAGGAAATCACTTTAGATTTTTTTCTTTTATTAGATATTTTCTTTATTTATTTCATATTTCCCAGTTTCCCCTCAAAAACAACAACAACAACAAAAAACAACAAGAAGAACAAGCCCCTGTTCCCTCCCCTCTCCTCCTGCTCAATACCCTACCCTCTCCTACCCTGCTTACTGACCCTGGCATTCCCCTGCACAACCCAGATGTCCCTCAACAGAGGAATGAATACAGAAATTGTGGTACATCTACACAATGGAGTACTACTCAGCTATTAAAAAGAATGAATTTATCAGTTTAGATTTTTACTGACTATGCTTTGGAAGTACTGGAAGGGCCAAGTATCTCTAAGGCTTAATCTTCTGGTGTTTTTCTTGCAGTACTAATATCTATACTCAGCCTGTAAGAAGCTGTCAAAACCATTGCATATGTAAATCTGCTGGTTCTGTGGCTCCATTGACTGCTAACTAAGATGAGGGAGTCTTCACAGTAGCTTTCTAGGGTTAGTTTCCCCTCATACCACGATCTTTCACACTCTCTGAACTTTTGCACTCAGTTCATTAATGGACCCAAGAAAAGCTATTTATTGTCAGTCTGTCCAGTTGTGGTTTGATATTGTTTTGAGGTTTCATTTTTGTTTGTTTGTGTGTGCATATGGGTATACGTGTGTGTGTGTGTCTGTCTGTGTGTGTGTGTGTGTGTGTGTGTGTGAGAGAGAGAGAGAGAGAGAGAGAGAGAGAGAGAGAGAGAGAGAGGAGAGAGGTTGTTTTTTGTACATGTGTGTTCGTTTGATTTGTTTCCGTTTTGTAAGAATATGGATGATAGAGTTTTTATATGCTGATTTTTATTTTTGTCTTATGAAATTTTCTCTTACCCACTAAAGCATCTTTCCATCTCTCTCATAACACTCCTTATAGGCTACATCACAACTGTGAGCTCTGTGCATGTGCACTTTATCTCCTACATCACTGTCCCTGACTCTATTTGTGTCTGACTAGAACAGACATCACAAATATTTATGGACTGTGTCATGTTTCCCTTTCCTAGCTCAGAAGATATAAAGTAGTAAATGTATATTTTTTTCAGCATTTCAAAAATATAGCAAAAGACATCTAGAAAAATGTATTTAATCATAGAGCTTTCTTTCTTTCTTTATAAATATTGTCATCTTGGAAGAATATTCCTGTATGAATACTGCCTTCCACCTTTCTAGCTTGTTCCATACTTAGCAGATCACTGATACCTGTTAAATATAAGCTGTTTAATCAACATGACCTTTCTCCCTGCTTATCTGTAAAATAACTGGAAAGGATGAATGGACCCACACATGTGTGTAGGCATATATTTTTCACAACCTACTTTAATAAGGGCTCAACTTCCCCTCCAGCCCACCACCCACCAAAGGTAATGGAAAAGAAAGGTTATTAGGATATGGGGGAAGTGGACCTGTTCAGAAACAGTTCTTTGGGACAATTCCAGTCTTGATGCTTTTCAGTCCAGTCCACCAACAAACACCAAACATGCATCGGCAGCTTTAGTCCAGACTGCTCGGCAGACACCACACATGAATCTTTAAGTCCAGTTCAATCCAGAAGAAACCACGAGAACTGGCCTGAGTCTGCAGAAGCTAGGAAAAGCCACGGGAAGCAATATAAGACCAGCCAATGCATGCATGTTGTCATCGAAGACTAGTGAGGCAGAACCAGGCAAACCAGTGCTTGAGCTCCCACTGTCTGTGGGGTCATATTTATATTCTTTCTAAACATAATGCATCCTTTCATATGTGGGCTAGAGCAAAACATCCTTTCATCTGGGTCTGCTTCAGCAAAAGCTTCTTCTGTGTGTCTGCTTTAGCAAAACATCCTTTCACCTGTCTGCCCCAGCAAAACATCATTATAACCTGACTGAGTCTCCAAAGAAATCAGAAATTTCCCCCTTTAGTTGTGTGTTAATCATTTAGAGCACATGGTCAGGTTAGGTGGCCTAGACTCCGAAAATGACAAACATTGTGAATACAGTGAAATTATTGTTATTATCTTCACTGTCATGTCTTTGAGAGAGGGACCAATAGTATTTGGATATGGTATTCCTGCATAACCCCATCAGCTATCACTAGCCACAGTGTCAGACTTCTGTGGGCACTTCATTCTTAATTCTTTTGAGTTATGCAGCTGCCTTTGTCTCGACTATTTTACTTCTTTCTATCCATTTCCACCCATACATCTAGCTGTATCTCAAACATGCCTTCAAACGAGTAGTACTTATTAATGTTTTCACACAGCCTGAGCACATGACCTCCTATCCTTGCTAGATTCTTCTTTTTAAGGAGTAAGAAGAACTTCTGTTCATAACTCTTACCAACTTGGTGGCAGCACTAAATGGTTATTCATTAATTTTTATTCATTTTTGAATTTTGTGTTGTTTTAATATTTTAATAAAGTATATGATCAAGCCCATCCATGCCCTATTTCCTCCTTCCAGTTTCTTCCCCCTCACCTCCATCACTTATTCCTCCCAATTCATGTGCTCGTTTTTTTTTTTTTCTCATTAAGCCCACTGAGTCCCCTTAGTTCTCCAGCACGTGCATGGGTATAGTCCGTGTCTTGCAACATGAGTAACTTCTCAAAGTCCAAGTTGCAGAAGAAAAGTTGCTCTCCCTTCCACAGCATCTATCTCTACCAAAAGCTGTTCAGCTGCATGTGTGACATCATGACTCCTTCCCCTCTCCAAACTTGAACTTTGTCTGATATAGTTTTTTTCTGTGGTATTTGTTAAAGGGATAAAGAAGTGATTCAAAGCTGAGGCTGACTTACTCTTATATCAACTTCCTTTAATAATGCTGTGCTAACACTTACACCCACTGAGCTAAGTGCTCTATAACCAGTGCCTCCTAAAGGTAAGGGTATCGTCTTTGTTTACTATTAGCTACTTCATAGGCTATTGCTCCCATTAGACAGGGATTTTCAGGATACTCTCCCTTTTAAATGCCCAGAGTGAGAGTTGTAGTTCAGCAATAGCTACCTATTGAATTAATAAGTTATTTTGATGTTGCATTGTGGAAGTAAAGCATGAGCCATGTATAAAACAAAAATTCAACAATAGAAGGGCTAAATGGCAAAGATGAAGAAGGAATACGCAAATGATTGTATAGTAAGAGAGATAGTGGTGCTCTATGTGAGATGAAGCAACTGAAAACAGAGTGAGTCTTTTCCTTTCATTCTGTTGGTGGAGACCCTGAGCAGGAAGAAGGGACTGAAGAGTTAACATCCAAGGTCAGGTAGGTAGACAGCAACACTTATAGTTACAAAAGTACTTCATCTTATTCCTATGCTGCCTTAATGATGTGATTTCCTAATGGTTTGGATGTAGAGGCTGTGACCAGCATTAAGAAGAAGAAAAACCTAAATTGATACTTCTGTCTTAGTTAGGGTTTTACTGCTGTGAAAAGACACCATGACCAAGGCAACGTTATAAGGACAACATTTAATTGGGGCTGGCTTACAGGTTCAGAGGTTTAGTCTATTATCAAGTCTGGGAGTGTGACAGCATCCTGGCAGGCATGGTGCAGGAGGAGCTGAAAGTTCTACATCTTTGAGTGCTAGTCAAAGATTGACTTCTAGGCAGCTAGGACTAGGGTATTAAAGCCCATACCCATAGTGACACACCTACTCCATCAAGGCCACACCTTCTAGTAGTGCCCCTCCCTGGGCCAAGCATATACAAACCATCACAATATCCCTCATTATTTTCTATTCAATAGTAATAGTAATTAGTACAGTGTGATATTTGTGGCTGTCTCTTTTCCTCTGCTAGCTTTAGAGTGGAATATCACAAGAGTTTAATATACGCACTCTGTAGGGTTGAATTTGTAGAATTATATGAGTAGCAGATATGATAATGAATTTATATCTTCTAATACATATAGCAGAGTGCAGATCATTCTCTATCCTTTCAGTTTTGTTAAACATGAGTCCTGACAGTTGGAAGTAATATGATTTTATGTAGGGATTTAAAAGCACTTTTTCTATGTTAGAAGAAAAAGCTTGGCATATAAATTTGATGGAGTAAGAGTCATAGGAAGTATAAGAAGTAATTATATGACTTATAATCATATGAAGTAATTAAGCTATGTATGAATTTATAAAGACAATGGAAAAGAACTTTTTCAACTTGGAATGTGCTATTCTGTTAAAAGTTCACTACGATCTTAACAAGTAACATTGTCGGACTTAACAGGTTGTATTTAGGAATTTATGTATAAAGATAGGTGTATGTGATAACAGTGAAAAAAGAGGCCATGGATTTGAAGGAGAGTATGGATGAGTATTGTGCAGGGAGGAATGAGAAAGGGAAAATGTTATACTTCTATTGTAATTCTCAAAAATAAAATTAAAAAGCCCAGTGATAAAGTCTTCCCAAGACAAAACCAAACTATTCGCTATTGCTTCAAGTGATTCTGACTTAACTGCAGCTCTAATTTTAAAAGATATAAGCAATTATTTGTACAATGAATTTAACAATTTAACAAATCCTAACTTTAAAAAATATCTCAAGGATATTTTCTGTAATACTGTACATCTCTAAACACTGGTCATGTGAATGGATTTGGGGGGAATTTACAGCCACAGTTTTCTAAAGCTACCCAGTCTCAAAGCATGAATGCCTAGGAAAGTCACTCTGCTGAATCTTTATTGAGATTAATATGTTCCTTGAGTCATTAACTTACTCTTCTCATAGTTTCCTAGTTTATTTCATCATTTGCCCATTAATCCAATAATATTGCCTCCTAAAAATGTTTATTTCTTGTTTATCCTTCATTGTAAAAGTTATATATTATCTTTTCTTGGTGTTTTCTGACAATAATCTTCTCTTGATTGTCACTTCTTAATTTATTATGATACTTTTTGAAACAAAGTCATTAGTAATACTTATCTTTAGCTATTTGCTTTTGAGGAAAAGATTCTGATATGTTATATGGATAAAGAGTATTTTGGTTAACTAGTATTTTTTTATGAAACAGCAAGTAATTGTAATATTACTGCCAATTATAACTCTTTCCCCTGAGTGTAAAATTGGTAGCACTTTATACTCTGCTCATGACTTCAGTGTGAGCTTGCCAAATCCTGTCAACGTTTCCAACAGAAAATGGACCTTTTAGAAAATGTGTTTTTAGGGGCTGGTAGGAGGTAGCTGAAAAATCCTTAAGCTGTCACTAGTATTTATATGCATTTCCCAGGTTGATCAAGAGCAAATCTTTATTTCTTTTGACACCAAATTCTATTTTGAGCTTAGGTAATCTTCCTACTTCCTCTTGGCTTCAGTTTTCCAGAACCTTACAGGCAAATTTTGCCTTCAGTCGTCTAAGGCATGCCAAAACAAGAGACAATTTGGTTGAGAAAAGTATCTTTGATCACAAAGCTCTTCATGCGAGTTTGTTACAAAAAGGCTATTTCAAACATAGCAAAACTAATCCTGTATATTGCTGGTTTGCCTTTGGGTAAAGGGATTTAGTATAAATGCTCTAGTTAAGAAAACTGGCCTAGTCTTCAGTTGAATGCACACAGAGATGCTGTGCTACGCTTTTCAAATGTCCCTCATACCATCCAATTCTCTTTAAGCATTCCTGCAGCTTCTTATATGAAGGTCTTAAAAAGCCAGTGCTGGTTGAACACTTACCATATACCATAAGGCTTTCCAAACATTCTGTGTATAATTTCTCAGTGACAGAACTGATCAAGAGCTGCTACAGGGATGAAGCTCCCTGTAAGGAGCTAAATTCCTGGAGATACTATCTATGGCTCCCAAGAATCATAGCTGACCAAGGATCCTTCTTAAGAAGACTCTGATCCCCAAGCTAGAATCCTTTCCTTTGGGAATCATTGCCTCTCTTTATAATACATGCACACTTATTTGGACAGAGGAATAATTTAATTGATTTAATTTATGTCTTGGAATTTTCCGCAGTTTTTCAAAGCTCCGCATCTGTCCGTGACATGACTTCATGTACCTGATGTATACAACCTTACACTTTGAGAAGCAGAGCGAGTCTGCACGTGGCTTCCCAAGCCTGCCCTTTATTGCATCTGTGTAAAGAATGAGGTCATGTGTCTAAACTGTGTATACCTGCACATTGCTTTTGGAGAACTGCTCTAATGTTTGGGTTCTCTTTGTGATGCCAAAGAGAAATCTGCCAGCTCAGGTGCCAATTAAACTGCACAATGAGATGAAGGCCTTTTCAGAGATTGGTGTTTAGTGAGTCCTAAGGCAGCCAACATCACATGTTTCCCCTAGCAAAGTCAAGAGGCTCTTAGAAGTTGACAGTGATAATTTACCCCTGTCTGATCCAAATTTCTATTATGTTGTCTATCTAGAGGAAAATTCTTTGAGAGGTTCTAGTCTGTTTCACCTTGGTTCTTCTCTAGTGAATATTTTCCTATTAGTGGCCCATATTTTCTATTGAAATTACACATTACTGTCAGAGAGAAACAATTTGATTTTGTAATAATACCAAAGCACATGTGTGTGTGTACTTCAACCAGAACGCTGCTCTTCTCAAACTTGGGAATGGTCCAGTCCGGTGATATGCTTGTCACATGTATTTATACATATAGCCACATTCTGCTGGCAAGTTGCCAGTATCTGGCCATTGGTATGTTTTCTCCCTTCTAGCCAGTTTAAGGATTCTTATAATCTTTTATGGACCAGCTCTTGTCATATGGAGCTATAGAAGGAAAAGTAAATTAATATTGTTTCACTGATGTTGTATTTAATAGATCCTTCTTTCTCTGTAAATCAGTTACTCACTGAAAATGGCTCAAAAATCATTCATAACAGAGTGAAAATTCAGTTAGGTTTAGTTGTCAAATATACTTTTTTTGTTGTTGTTTCAAATAAATCTTCTGAGTTGATTTGTAGCCCTACCTCACCCCCAACCCTTTAAAAAAAACCCAAACAAAACAGGCTTTCATATAGCCCAGGCTGGCCTCAGATTCAGTGTGTAACTAAGTTTGTCCCAAACTTCTTATCTTCCTGTTTCCACTTCCTGTGTGCTGGGATTACAGAGAATTTTGCACCAAACCAATCTTTGTAGGTTGCCAGTCCCTTCGGATGTGCAAAACTAATAGAATTTCTAAAGAGCTTTCTGATTTTGAAGTTTGTAAAGAGAGTTCTTAGTCATCCAGTTCTAGCAATTGACATGAAAGTCCATGTCTTTGAGGCCTGCCTAGCTTTTCTCCCATCTGTTAGCTTATTATGCCACCTCCTCCTGAATCCTCCCCTGACTCACTCAGGCAGAATTGATGTCCTAACGTCTATTTCTGCTCTTATGCACTCACTCTACATATGTCTTATGAGAGCCCTTAGAGGTGGTGAATCCCTGCCTCCAGAATTGCCATAATGTGATATGATGTGTAAAAGCAAGCATAATCTAATTTATCTTTACTTATCTAGCCCACGGTGTGGTCCCAGGCCTCCAGTTGTTATTTCCTAAAACAAAATGAAGAGATGTGGTTGGGTAGATCTGTGAACATAGCTTTATAAAGTATAGCCTTGAGTAGATTTGTGTATATATTTCTATACATGAGTGTATCCATGTGTCTATTGTGTATCTGGGTGCATATCTGTGTGCCCATGCATATGGAGGCATAAGGCAAACTGCAGGTGTTATTTCTCAGTATATGTCCACCTTGATGTTTGAGACTGCCAATTAGGCTAAACTGGCTGGCCAGTAAGGTGCACAGACCCACCTGTATCTGAGTCATCGGCTGGGATTACCAGTGCTTGCAACTACTCCTGTGGGACTGAACTCACATCTCATGCCTGGAACGTAAGTACTTCACCAAGTGCTGATCTCTCCATCCCATAGGCTGTGTTTTAATTAACTCCGTGATGCTTAGTGGTGATGTCATAACACAAACTCTACAGCCCAGCTTTGCAAGCCACAGGTCTATTCTTTGGGCAAGGTACTCAGGCTCTTTGTACCTCAGTTTCTTCCTCTACAAAATGGGATTTAATATGATCTCAGCAATGTTAAAAGTTGTAATGTGACAGACAGTACTTGTAAAATGCTCAGAACTTTGCCTGGAAGAGTAGAATTTCAGTATGTTATGGCAATAGACTAAAAAAAAAAATCAGTTTTGGTAAGCAGAGAAGATAAATGAAAACTTCATTCTTGATAAGTTCCCAGGTCTTAAGCTATGATTTCCTTGTTAATGCCCTCTCTGTTAGGAGTGTCAGGAGGCCACAATAAGATCTCAGGGATGCTTCATAAGTTGGGACATACGGCTGCTACAAGAACTAGTTATTATTCCCCTGATTCAAGGGAATGCTTGTGAATGGTAAGAATTAGGATGAATTTAAGATTTGTCTAAAACAGGAAGTGTTTGCAGGTGTAATTCCATTGGGAAATTGAACATAATCAGCATTTTGGGGGAAACTGGAAATTACTTTAGGGTTGCGATATACACCTTCAATACAAATGGGGCACACTTTCTAAGAACTTTTCTAGAATACTCTCCATTTGATGAGAAACTTTACCTTGCTAGTGCTTCCAGAAGAAAAAACAGAAGTAGATCTGTATCCAGAGTATTAGTTTTTATGCACTAGTTCATCAGTACACAAATTAGATTTTGCTGAGTTTAAGTCTCTGCCGAGTTTCCCAACCTTACGTTCAGTGGAGTAGACCTGAGGAAATGGGTCAGTTTCTCATTGATTATGGAATTTAAAACAAAATAAGGAAAAGAAGAAGAGGAGGATGAGGAAGAGGAGGAAGAGAAAAAGCTTGGGGGTAGGGAGATATCTGTGCTCTTGCAGAGAACCCAAGTTAGATTCTTGCACCCACAAAGCAACTCCCAACTATCTGAAATTACAGGCCCTGGAGCAGTCCAGCCTCTTTGCCCCTTTCTGGTCTCTATGGACACCAGGTACACAATGGCACACATACATACAGGCAAAGCCCTCATACACATAAAACAAACAAGCAAACAAACAAATAAATAAGTAAATAAATTTTAAAAAAAAACAAAAGAGAAGTGATTTTCTTTTTAAAAAATGTTATCTTGTCTTTAATCTGAATTTTTAACTGCTTCATTTGGGATAGATTCTGTCTTTCCTGGATGAGGCTTATAGAGTTCAATTAATTAGATCTTTGATTCACTGCTGAAGACTATGAAACTCATTCAAATCAGCGACTTCCTCTGGCTGTTTACCTTCGAGGTTCTCCGGTTTCTGCTTTGGAATCCGGTGCTTTCTTTTAGTGTCCCCGGTAAATCATCAAAGAATTTTATGTCTAAATAAATTAAGTGACTCCCGAATCCTTTATTGCCGAGGCTTTTTAACCAAAAGAAATGAAATGAATTGGAATTGGGGAATTATTTACATCTGGCTTTGTCCTCTTGGAGAGAGCATTTGGATTTCAGAACAGGTGGCACCCTGCCAGTGACAAATGCAGGCACTGAGAGCCGCTTGCCATCATCGCTTACCTTTTATGGTGTCCAAGGATTTTTTTGCTCTCCATCATGACCCAGCTGCGAAACAGCTGTTATTTAGGCTCTTCTTGCCTTTCTACTCTCACAAGACAGCTTTCCTAACAGTCCCCAAGGGGCTTAAACTTCTGCACCAGTGTCAAGTCTATGCAGTGTGAGCTCCAGAGAGGCCTTGAGGGTCCATGCAGCAGCAGCAAAGCACTCCTTGCCTTTGTCCAACAGTTGGGCTGGAGGAGCGAATGTTTATGACTTTGTTCAAGAGACAGCACCCATCACTCCAGCAGGCCTGCTAGGTGCTTGGATTTGTTGCATTTGTTGCCGTGAGCTAAGATCTGAAGGCTTTTCAGTTTCATTGAGTCCTTAGAGGCATTCTGCACCTTAGCAAACAGCTGGTCTTCCTTCTAGATGCCATTTTCCATGGGCTTTGGGTACCATCTTGTGGATTACAGAATGCTGATCAAACTTGTAGTAATCTCTTGCTTTTGTTTTGAGAGGTTCATTTTATTGCCACGGATGGCTTTCAGCATGTCTTTTTTGGATCTCATTCAGGTCTCTGTGTTTTCTATCACCCATCGAACATATTTCCCAATAAGAAAATGCATTTATGTAGTATTTGGGGGACTTTCCAGCCACCAGAACTGTTAAGAAATCAATTTGGGTTGTTTACTTTTTAAAGACTTGGGCTCTCAGTCCTTGCTTTTGCAAGATAGTTAATTAACATTCTTGGTGCATTTTGACCATTTACCATGCCAATTGGCTTAATTGTTTATTAAACATTTCTTCTAAAGTGGTTTACAACTAGAGAGGGGATTAGGAATAGCAATTAAAGTACAGAAGTGTCACAACCAAACTAGGAATGAAGTGGTGAGTGTACCTAGAAGGAAAGTGCCCAGTGTGAAGAATCTAGGCGCTTATAATTGGGTCACAGTATCTATAGATGGAAAGTTATCTAGAAAAGCTCAAAGTTTGACAGAGGTGGGGGGGGAGAGGTCATTTACCTTTATTAATTATTAATTAGACTGGAAGGAGCTAGAGGCCAGGTCTGCTTTGATATGTAAAATATGCATCTCAGAGTCTTAAAATACCAAGATGCAGGGGATACACAGGGGCACCCCCACCCTGCTCAGAGAAGGGAAAGTAGGATGGGGGAAGGATCGTGGGAGGGGGAGGCCAGGAGGGGCCAGTGAATGGGATGTAAAGTTATTAAGTAAAAAAATAAAATTAATAAAAATAATAATAAGGAATTTTTAAAAAACACAAAAACTCACACCCCTCACCAAAAAATTAAAATAACAAACATTTAAAATAAAATAATATTTGAATTATAACAAAGAAAATATGCTTGTCAGTTCCCTTATCCTGGGGGGGTCTGAAATCAAAGATTTACTGCTGCGGTTTTCTTGAAATATATTTCACCTTGCTATTAGCCATTTGATTCAGAGTGACTGACACAAAATTTTGACATCTCAAATACCTCACAGATACATAGATAATCCCATGATTGATCTCCTAGTCTTAGGCTATAAACCTGTACTTCCTCTGTTCTTGAATACCTTCCCTCCGTCTATCCTGCTTAGGGACATATGTCTGTCCTCAGAATATACCATTCTGAGAAGATCTGTTTTCTGCCATGCCAGGCATCCAGTCCTCACTTCTGTGTCTCCCCACCCCTGCCCTGCCCACATATCTCATTCTAGCTGTCTTATGTGATCAGTGCATACAGTAGACACATCTCCATGTGACTGTAGACAAGGTGCACTCTGCTCTGCCAGTCTCTCCCCATCTCTCCCCTCAGCCATTTTCATGCTGGCCTTTGTTCATCTCATAGATATTTCCTCACTGTGCCCCTCCTTAGCATTCTTTTTGCCTCCTTCTCAGCCAATTAGATACCTCTTTTGATCTTTACGTCAAATAACAGTTTCTCTGGAAACTTATCCTGTGTGCTTTGACTATGTCAAATCAGATGTTTATTGTTTAGGTTAGTCCATCCTAACATAGCTACAATTTTATATTTGCCAGGACTCGAGTTATGCCTGTTATTAAAATCCCTTTTCACCTTAGTATTGAACAGTACTGCCCATATGCTGGGTACCAAATATTTTGTAGAATTAAGGGAATCAATAAACATATATAATGATTTACTTAACTCAGTTATTTTATTTAAAAATAGATGAATATTTTTGTTCTTTAACTGAACAAAAGGTTACATATGGATTTAAGGTAGAAGTTTGGAGTACATTTACCTATGGTTTAATTATAAAGTTGATTAAAACAAAATTTCTACTTTACTAACATTTTGTCAGGCATTTTAATGGCATATCTAAATACTGTTCTCACCACCTGAGATGATAGACGGATAAGAGGCAGCAATGAGATACTGGGTTTAACAGGACTATGAGTTTGGTTTAACAACATAATAGTCAAAGTAATTTGCACAGATACAGTTTAAGATATGGTTCAATCTTATCAAATTAATTATCTCCCCTGAAATGTTATTACAGTAAGTGTGCACAATTCCTTTAAGCTTAAGGGAAGATATACAAATGAACTGACTTAGACAGGAAATTGGAATTGTACCATAACAAGAAGTCTTACAAGGTTAAATGCCTTTGATTATGAATTATTTGTAAGTGCTAGCCACATTATTTTTATGCCTTCACAATTTTGAATCTATACTTATAGTTTCAAAGCCATGTAGAAAACAACAAATTTGAATACTTAATAATTTCAAATATTCTAATTACATGCTTTTGAAAACCAATGGCTATTCATATGTGTGTCTGTGTTTGTGTGTATGTGTTTCTGTGTTTTCATAAAGATATGGAAAAAAAATCTATTGACAACAGATAGAAACCTGAAAGAGCAAAATAAAAATTTGCTCAAGTCTGTATAATGAAATAATGAATTTATTGAAGTTACTTTCAGGAGGATGGGTGAGAGGTTAATTCCAGTATCATGAGTGACACGCAGGCAGCCAAGTCACTAGAAAGTCCCACCAGTAGCCTAAGACGACTCTCACAGATGCTGTCGTTATCTCATCTGGCCTCCCAGCTCATGTATACCCCAGCATCCCAGGACCACTCACAGCTGTGGGTAAGGTGATGGAGCAGTTGGAATCTCAGAGACAGATGGAAGACTCTCCTACTTCCACAAGGGATTATTAATAGATAGGATCTTATATGGTTCTCCTAAACCTGCAGCTGTGTGGTTCCCCTCTGGGCGATCAGAACTGTTTTGGTTTCAAGAATGTACTACAGCTGCATCATGCATGGAGGCCACTATAGAACGGATCTGAAAATTTGAAATAGTCACTTAAAATAGTCCTGAATGCTTACATTTAATGCTGTTTTTATATGTTTTTTTTGTCTGCTATGAGAAACTTTACAACTCTATGTAGGTGATGTGCTTTGCGTTTGATTTTACCATTTGATTTTACTCTCCCTTGGCCTTTTTGCAAGTTTTCTTTCTTCTCATGTCAAGCATCAGATATTTGGCCTTTTTATTTCCTGTCCACTCTTGGTGTGTGGCCCTTGCTATAGCCTGTCTTTCTGACTTAGTCCTCCAGAGTCTGTGTTGCCTTGACATCACAAACAAATAAAAATCCAATAGCCATCTACACATACTTGTTCCTACTGATTTGCTCACAAATCTTCCCTATGAGAATAAATACTTCCTTCATTTCATTCAAATGATGCAATGTAAAATCGTGGAGTCATCCTTGAGTGTTTTTTAATGCTCTACCCATACCCAATCCATCAGCTACTTATTGTCATAAGAAAAGACTCATCTAATTACTACAGCTCTCCCACCATGACCACCCTCATATAGACCACAAGGATAAACACCCTGGAAGTAGAATGGAATGCGTTCACCACTACAATTCTGGAGCCTTTGCTTAGGTATAACTTAGATACTCTACATAGAATCCTGTGTTTTTAATTATACTAGTGAATTAACTAATTGGTTCAGTGATGCATGCGTGTGGGGTAAAAGACAACAGATGGGAATCAGTTCTCTCCTACCACAGTGTGGATCCCAAGGGTTGATCTCTGATTATCAGGTTTGGTAGTCAGTGTTTTTATTCTCTGAACAACATTGTTGGAGTCTTTGTTGTTTTCCTATGTCATCAGAAGATATCCCTGGGCTGACTCTAGCAGCACATACACTAAAACTGAAGTGAACCAGAGTAGATGACTATGGCCCTTGTCCAAAGTATGGCACATATGTATTGGAGCATTTCATTGCAGTTCTGGGAATCTATTCAACTCTTTGTTAATTAACAACATCAAGGGAATGGTAGATAACAAAAGGTCATGTGGCATCCGGTATTGACTGTGGTTTTTCATTGCTAAAAATGTATGTAATGTATGGAGGAGCTAGAGAAAGAACCCAAGGAGCTGAAGGGGTTTGAAGCCCCAAAAGCAGAACAGCAATATGAACCAACCAGTAACCCCAGAGCTCCAGGGACTAAACTACCAACCAAAGAGTACACATGAAGGGACCCATGGCTCCAGGTGCATATGTAGCAGAGGATGATCTTGTGGGACATCAATGAGAGGAGAGGTCCTTGGTCATGTGATGCCTCAGGGTTGGGGAATGCCAGGACAGGGAAGCTGGAGAGGGTGGGTTGGTTGAGCAGGGAGAGGGGAGAAGGGAGAAGGGATAAGGAAGTTTTTGGAAGGAATAAAATTTGCAATGTAAATAAAGAAAACATCTAATAAAAAAAAAAAAGAGCCATGCCTAAAAAAAAAAGAAAGAAAAGAAAAAGAAAAAGAAAAGGAAAAAATATAGAAGCTCCCAAGTCAACAGGTAAGCCAATTGAGCCCTTTACAATGCATCCCTCTTCTGGACTTTCATATGACTCTTGAGGGATTTAATCTATTGTTTGCTGATATTTTTCTTGATAGTTCCCAACACTCTATACCTGCTGACTCTTCCTGGCCTGCTTTCTCATTTTGCTCTTTGATAATGTCTCATGTGTCACTAAGGGACTTGACCCCTTGATACTCTCAACTGGATATTGTTCTGCCAGTTAGCCTGCATTAGTGTTTTTCAGCAACACACTTCAAATTGACTGTGTTCAGGATGTTCTGTTGACTATCTTGACTAGACTGAGAGCTAGCTATGACGCAACTAGACAGCTGCTCAAGGGTAGAGCCTTAGTGTTGATTACCAAGTCACTTATTACTATAGACTCTGTGAACCCTTCTCATTTTCCTCTCAGTGGCTTAAGATAGAATGTGTTTATGGCCACATAGCTTGACTACTAACAGTGCACTGATATTTTATAACACTGAGTACCTTCTCCTTCATCAGCCTTGCAAAACTAATGGACTAAGCCTTGGGTTCAACTTACTGTTGAAATCTCAACTGAAAGTGACTCAGTGGTAGAGGTAGGATAGTATAATTCAGACAGTACAATAAGATCATAAACTTCAATCTATACCCCTGCATAAATGTCTGTAACATTTAGCAGTAAATCAACATGAACTTCCCTGTCTTAATGATTTTTCCATGAAATCATTCTTACTGGAACACAGTATTCAAGTCCATGGTGGTGGTAGACACTGAGTTTATGGAAACAGGGCTGAAAAGAAAACACTGAGCAACTGCATGCATTGGTATCTGTTTTCCTAGAACAAATGTCTGTAAATATGACTGACCTCCTGGAATAGAGCTATGATCTAAAGCCTTGTGAGGTCCAGGAGACTGCTTCTCAGGAAGATTTCATTACATTTGACTATAGTTTCATGAAGTATTATATGGATGCCTATTTTGTTTCCCTAGGGCAGTGGTTCTAAACCTTCCTAATGCCGAGACACTTTAAAGCAGTTCTTCATGTTGTCGTGACCCTGGCCATAAAATTATTTCCATTGCTACTTTGTAACTGTAATTTTGCTGTTATTATGAATCATAATCTAAATCTCTGTGTTTTCCTATAGACTTAAGCATCCCCTGTGAAAGGTTCATTAGGTCCTAAAGGGGTCATGACTCACAGGATGAGAAACACTGCTCTAGAGTGGTAGGGGTTTTGTTTTGTTTTGTTTTGTTTTCTTCTACTTTCTGTCATATGTACATTCATATACTTGATGAGTCATAGGAATGGTTATAAGGATTAGGAACCACATATCAGATTGACTAAACTTTCTTTAAAAAATAATTAAGTAGTTCAAACTAAAGCCAAGTGCATTAGTATAACTCTAACATTGCGTGCAGTTTTCTGAGTTCCAGAATTACCATGTATGTATGTAAAAACATATGTCTCTACTATTATGGCCATACATCTTGTAGTTGAAAGGCGTTGGTTAGCCTTTGAAAGAGATGCTACTGGCTTTGTACCCACTCAGCTGGCAGCTTGCTTCTGAGCTGCCACAGCATCAGCACCACTTTAATAAGCAAACAAAATAGGGCAGCTGGAAGCTGATGCTGTGCTGTGGAATACACTGTATAAACAACTCAGGAGTATCTTACCTAGATACCTTGTTTCACTGCTCACAAACAGATGAGGGCTGATCAGGGAGGGCAAGGTGTAGGAGGGTGGGATACTGGGCTTGTTTGTTTCTCATGAATGTAAAACAACCCTGTTTGTGTGTGTTTATAATACTTTAGCACAGTCCCATTTTCTTAGTTTCTCAACACTTCATTTTATTTATTTATCTATTTATTTATTTATTTATTGATTTATTCACGTATTTATTTATTTAATCAGACTATCCTGTATCCCAGGTTGAACTATAACTTCCTATGTAGCCCAGGATGGCCTCAACTCAAGAGTCCTTTGCTTCCACCTCCTGAGCGTTGAGATTATAGGCCCGTACCACCACACTTGGTCTATATATAACCATGATTAAATCCAGGATCTTATTCATGATAGGCACATTTATCAGATGAGCTTTTTCCCAAGCCTCCAAAATTTATTTTTCTCCATATTTTAAAACTCCCATTGCCCCAAACTAATAATAGTTGAAATAGTAAATCTGATTATGTGCAATATTACTTCCCAAGGACTCAAACTTTTTTCCTAGGGCTCAGTGGTGCATCTGTCTGGCAGTTGATTGATTCTTAAGTTTAGATAATTTTATGAAGTGTTTCTTTTCTTCATTGTTTGGTGTTTCACTGAATGGTGACCAAAGCAGAGTTTTGTTTTTTTGTTTTTGTTTTT
>NW_022196910.1:32485224-32500696 GCF_008632895.1 Mastomys coucha | reverse complement strand
TTTCAGAAGTGCAATATTTTCACCCAGAAAGAATGGTCTTCAGGATCCTCTCTATTGGAGATTATGGGTCTCAGTTTTCTTTAATAATGGAGTCCCACCACAAACCACTGTCCCTTGAGAACAGATACACACTTTTATAGCTTCCTTCTGTGGTTTCACCAGGGAATGATGCATGAGGATTTTACCACTCAGTTTATGGTGACATTGATACATGATCTAGTTTCTTCCTTTCTTTCCTTAAAACCTTAAGTGGAAAAAAGTTCAAAGCCTTTTTTTAAAAACAAAACAAAAAAATTACATATACCAATTTTGTGGGCACTTTACCACTGATAGCTTTTATTAGCCTCTTCTATAAATTCTTTGAATATTGTTTTCCTGGTGATCTAAAGAATGAACATGTGCTTTGAAGCTGTGTATACAGCAAAACATATTCTTTTATTCATAGCAACACTCTATTACAAGTGTGGCTATATGTGTGTGTATATATAGAAATAACAAGCAACATTGGTTACAAGTTTCTAATGTACCTAGGTAATATCACTTTACATGTATTATCATAATGTAATTTTAAAGTCCCATGAAATCACTTTTACTTTAAAAAAATTAGTAACTTTTATTTTTAAGATGGATTTAAGTTTATAAGAATCTGGCTCATCAGCAATAACAGTGTTTCCATGAGATGGAGGCTGCTTTCTTCCTACAAATAATTCTTCCATCTAATTTACCTGGCTGACATTGATGGCTCACATTGGTGGCTTACAAATGAATGAGGCAGTTATTTGATAATTCTCCCTTTGCATTGTACACTGTATGAGTTTGAACAAATGGACATTAAATACAGCCATCATTAACAGTATCATGCAGAATGGTTCCCCTGTACTCTACCTACATCCACCTTTATGTAATAGGGCAAAGTGATGCTGAAAGATGGGATGGTTTTCTATGAGTCATATAGTTAAAAAAAAAAAAAATGTGCTGTTGTTCTGATTGCCTAGAATCTATTCTACTATTTCGGACGCCAGCCTGCTAGATTCTTCATAGCTAGTGAATTAGTGAAGGAACTCTAACATGATAAAATTGCTGCTGTTACCTTACGAAAGGCCACATACATGAAATTGCTCATGTTCCCATTTCTCTTTTGAAGCCCATACCTGGGAAGTTTCTTGAGGTACATTATGGTTGGAGTCACTGGGTCGTAGATGAGACCAGCTGTTAGAGAGGAGTTACAGCGTTGCAGTACTATTGTTGGAATGAAAGAACTTTGAAAGTCTGTTTTCTGAGTACTAGGTTATCACCAGTTATAGATATAGAGGCTGAAGGCTAATCCCTAGCATTAAGACGGTGAGTGAATGAAGGATGTAGTTACTCTATGGCTTTTCTTTTTAAAGGAGGGAGTGAACAAAGCCACAGCAGCTGCAGAGAAATTAGTTCAAGTTGCATAGGTTGAGAGGAACGTGAAAATTTCACACATTTCACTTTGGAAAGAGGTCTGCAGTTTAAAAGATACATGTGAAGGAAACCTGAATCATTGAATGAGGTCTGTGGTGGTATATAAACTACGAGGAACATGCAGATGTTTACTGTAGTCAGTGGTGTCTGAACGTAACCTGGGACCTTGTTGTCACTCAATAGTTCATTTAGATTCCTTCCTGCCATAATAGAGCAGAGACAACTCTGGTAAATGTCTATTTAGTGTTCTCTCCTATCCTGGCTCCTCGTTTGTTACTGTGGATCGTTGTGAAGAAGCAATAACCACAGAAAGACTAATTTGCTTCATAACCAGCCTGGATTATATTATTCCAAGAAAACTAAATTTATTCCATGAACACATTTCTCCATATTGCTGTTCTTTTTCTGTCATGTCCCTCACTATTTGCTTAAAACGAAGGCTAAGAAGGGAAGGTAGTTTCGGATTAAGTCCCAGGTTAGCAGAACTTCAGTTCTCAATGATAGCAGCAATGAGAAGGAATTGTTGGAAAATTCCCACGTTGTGACATTGTTTCCTCACTGGAAGTATGTAGTGATTACAAACACAAAGGAACATTGATCAGTGGTAAAAGAGAGGAGTCCTAGGGAATGGCTGTTGGCTTCATCACTTGGGACTCATGTTTGTTCTGTCTGCACCCCAAGGAGAACGCTTGCACTTTGTAGACCCTATTCCTCATTTTCTTTGTGTTCTTTCATTTCAACCTTGCTCTGTTTAACATTCAGGATCACTTAGGTGTATGGGGTGAACTTTCCCAAGAGTACCATGTGTTTAAAAGATCAGAGACAAGAATGGCCATGGGGAAGAGCTCTTCTTCTGCACAGATCAGAACTCTTGTGTTTCTCTACTCTTGTGGAGTGTCTGCAAGTGTGTGTGCATGCATGATTGTATATAGTGTGTATAGATGCATGAACACCTTCACTTGCTGCTGGTGATTGAAATTGAACCTAGAGCCTTGCAGTGGACTGATGATCTATATGCATCTGCCCCCTTTTCTAATATATTATTTTTGGGACAAAATCTTTATACTTTTCCAGGTTAGCCATGAGCTACCATGGTAGCCCAGGCAGTCTTGTAGAACTTGGTGTCCTCTGGCTTCAGCCTCTTGACTGCAGGGGAATTCTCAGTATTACAGTCTATAATCTCTGGTCCACCTTGCCGTTTTTCTAACTTAAATGTTTCCCTCAGACTCTAACAGTGTCCTGAATATTCAGTTACACACACAAGAATGCTCAACCCACTTTGTTCCAGTGTTAGAAAGAGTGAGCAAATTATTTTTCTAGATTAAGAATTTGTGTCAAGCCCATTCCTAGCTCATCCACCTCTGCATGAAGTTAGTATAAGACAAGCAGAATACAACTTGAGAGTAGGAACTATACTACATTTTCAGTCCCCGCGTATAACTCCTGTTGGCAGTAATAGCTGTGATGGGAGCTGAGGGAACACTTTCATAAGATAAAATAATAAAGAAAATCAAACACTAAATGAAGAGCTTGGCAGTAGCTCAGTTGCTGAAGTCCTTGCAAGTTATTGAGCTCAACTCTCAGTATGGAGGCTGGGGCCTGGAGAGGGAGCTCAGTAGTTAAGGGTACTTGCTGCTCTTCCAGAGAACCCACATTCAGTTTGTAGAACTACATGGCAGCTAATATAAACAAATATACACATACATACACACACACACACACACACACACACACAATGAGAGAGTCAATACTCTCATTCATATGAAATGAGAATAAATAAATATTTAACATCTGAGATGGTCTTCTGGACTTCCCATGCATGTATATATATATATATATATATATATATATATATATATACACACACACACACACACACACACACACACATACACATGCACACATACTAATCAGACTTAAAGAAAACAGAAAATAGCAGTGATGGTTTTTTGTTTGTTTATTTTTGTTTTTATTTTATTTTGTTTTGTTTTAGTAAACCCAGTTTACCCTTGTTATTTTTATGAAATGTTTAAAACAAAAAAACAAAAGCCACTGTCCATTCCCAAGCCCCATATTTGATCACTTCAACAGGCTCAGCATCATCTTCTTCTTTTCATGATGTTCCCAGGATCCTGATATCAGTCTTTAGACTCACAAAATTCTCCTTGGTCACCCTCATTTAGAATAAAAATAAGTGTTTTTCCCCAGCATTGCTTATCTGTAGACATTAGTATATTTCATTTGTGTCCAATGGTTTAAAAAAAAACCAAAAGAACAATCCATCATGATCCTTCACTGAAGCATCCATTTTCTCTGTTTTTCAAGGGTCGTAAGAGTGAGGCTGAAAAGTTCTTCTTGAAGGCTATTGAGCTGGATCCTACCAAAGGAAACTGTTACATGCACTATGGTGAGTGGCAGTAGCTTTTCCATGACGTCCACGTTTACTGTCATTGCTGATGTGAAATTTCAGTTCTTTGCTGGTTAAGGACCTTTGAGAGGAGGTTGGCTTCCTCATTCCAGATTTAGCCTCATGATACATCCTTCCCTTTTCATTGAGCATCACATCTAGGAGGGATCCGCATTATATTTTCCTTCAGCTAATTTCAATGGCTTTTAATGGAGAAGGTGGTTTTCCAATTGTTTCCTTCAAGTTCACCACAGAGTTTACATGATATCTCATCAGGAAAGCATCTAGCTCTTTGTCTGATGCATACTTTATAATAATAAAAATATTAGTTTTTTTTTTTTAATCTCTACTGTAATGTATTGCTCATGGGGCATGCCAACTTGATGTTTTAGGAGTTTACATTTTGGCCTCAATGGCTTGCTTTCTGGAAGATATGAATGTATACCAGGCTATAAATGCCTAAGAGAGAGGCCAACCATGAGCTATAACAAGTCTAAGGAATCCCTGTCACATACCATTTAGCTTTGGCTGTAATCAGTCCAGAATGAGATTATACAACACTCTATCATTATAGTGAGTCATGTGTTTAGACAGAAAAAAAAAAAGTATACAGTTGGTTGGTGTGGGATAAGATGTCTGTTTCTACCAGATTTGCAGATAGGTTACCTCTCAAGGATCAATAACAACAGCAACAACAATAAGCTTATTCTTTTGTTTATCCCTGGGGGAACAAAATACTGATTTTTTTAAAAATAACTACTGTTGACTTTAATGTGTTAGGTATTATCGAGTTTAATTTAAATGTGGATGGAAATTACATCCATGGAAAATATAGCTAATATGCCTGTATAGTATTAATTCCTTCTCTGAGTTATCAACTATTAACCAAACCAAACCAAACCAAACATAACAATCAAACAACAAAAAACAGTGATGGCCAGGAGTATTTGAGAATGAAAATAATAAAAAGAAGGAAAGTGAGGTAACCACAAGTGAATTTTTTACATGTATGTTGTTGTATGTATATGCTTGTGAACCTAAGCTCATGACACCTGTTTCAGGCATAATGCATGATGCAAAAATATGTAACATACTATAAACTACTGTGCCTTTGCTCTGTATCCAACTGTAGAGATAACAGTTGGATAATTCAACTTCACCTCAGCATTTATTTTTATTTTCACAGATTTTCCTATATGAACTATTTGAAATTAGGATGTTCTCATCCCTGCTAGTGTGGGTTCCACTACAAAATGTCAAGTTAGCCCCATGATTATTTTGCTAGAGCATGAAAGGACTGTTGCCGGGGCACTTCAGGAAACAGATGTTCAGTTCCATACCTTTTCTGCTTACATATTCTTTCTTTTAAAATGGTCTGCTTCATGTATCTTCTGAGCTAATTTCAAAAATCATTACATAGTAAATCTTGACAGTGAATTGCTTTATATGTCACTATTATTACATGTAAGTTCACTGTAGCTGTCTTCAGACAACCCAGAAGCAGGTGTCAGATCTCATTAGGACTGGTTGTGAGCCACCATGTGGTTGCTGGGATTTGAACTCAGGACCTTTGGAAGAGCAGTCAGTGCTCTTAACTGTTGAGCTATCTCTCCAGCCCCCATAAGTCGCTCTTGATCTCTTGATGCATTTGAATGGCTATTATTAAAACTCACTATTATGGCCTGGAGTGTGGCTCAGTGTGGTACAACACTCGCCTAGCGTAGGTTTAGTCACAACTACTGTCAAAGGGAAAGAAAAGGAAACTAAGTCTGACTTCAGGTTCCTTGAGAATTTTTTTTTTTAAATCACTGTTGTATTATTATTAAAAGTTGTGTCTGTCTTTTCTGGCTAGTTCTCCTTTTCACACTACTTTAAAAAAAATAGCATTTTTGTGGCATATTATGCCCCTGAGGTTTTTGCTATTTCTCCCACAAAAATCTTGTTTTGGATTTAGTTCACTGGAAAGCACAAGAAAAAAAATTATGTCACTTGAAAAGTAGTGATGACTTCTGTCTTTAAGTGCTTGTGCAAAAACTGAATCTTTCTTAATTCTGTTGGAAGAATGTTTTTAATTTGAGGGTTAATTAGAACTATATTTCCTTTTGGTGAAAAAGGATGACTGCATGATTCAGCTTAATTTTAAGAAAGTTAATAATAGCCAGGCGGTGGTGGCACACACCTTTAATCCCAGCAATTGGGAGGCAGAGGCAGGTGGATTTCTGAGTTTGAGGCCAGCCTGGTGTCCAGAGTGAGTTCCAGGACAGCCAGGGCTATACAGAGAAACCTTGTCTCGAAAAACCAAAAAAAAAAAAAAAGTTTATAATAGTCTTTTTCCTGCTTTTAAATATAATTTGGAAAGACTTAAAATGAGGCATTAAAAGGTAGTCTAGTTTAAGCACATAATCTACAAATGTACCAGAACCTGTAAAAATTGATGAAATATTAATACTTTAATTTTAGAACTGGCAAATTGTTTTTGACTTAATTTTAAATCAGTCTTCTGTTTTGCAAACAAACAGACTTAAGCCTGGGAAAATTAAGATGATTCAACCAAATTCAGTGTAGCTGAGCAACTTCTGCATCTCTCAATTACTCAGTGTTTCCCCTTTACAACATATGTTCTCTTTCCTTTAATATCCTTAGGCATTATATCAGATAAGCATAAAAATAGACATTTTTATCAGTAGATATTACAGAATCTAAGAATGTTATAACTTATCTTAAAATTAATTAATTAATTAATTAATTAGAAACAGGTTTTCTCTATGTAGCCCTGGCTTCTGTGGAACTCATTGTGTAGACTAAGGCTGTCCTCAAACTCACAGAGATCTATCTCTGCCTCCTCAGTACTGGGATTAAAGGCAATATGTGCCACTATGCCAGGCCCTTAACTTAAAATTCTTAGAGAAGGATTTCTTTCATTTTTTATAAGATGTATTGACTTGCTATAATACCTTGGTCCCTATTCATAAAATCTGTGAAGAAATTAACATTATAATATCCTCTTCATATGGTGATGAGGTAGAAGGTAGACACTATGTAGGGAGGTTAGTTGCCATCTCTAAGAGCATGCCAACTATTTAAAGAGCTAGATGTCAATAGGGCAACTGGAAAGTGCGAAGGTCCAAGGCACGAACGAGTGTTTATTTAGAGCAGTAAATCCGAGCTCCTGTGACTGGAGCTGAAGAGACCAGATGAGTAAGTGGAAGACAAGACTGCAGAAGAATTAAATAGGAGCCCATGAGGCTTTGAAACCCAAGCTAAGGACTCTATCTTCATGGTGTGCTAGGATGGGTCAGACTAAGATGGACAGAGATGTTAAAGAGGAAAAGGCTTTAGAGAGTGATTGCTGTCATTGGGGAAGAGATGACACCTAGTGATTGGGAGTTAGTAGGAAAGCACAAACATTCAAACTATCCCTCCTTTAGATAGTTCTGTATTAAGAGTAGGAGGTTTCTTTTCCTCTTTTTAGTGACAACAATACCTGCTGTATTGTTAAATTTCCAGTCATGTTTCATGCTAGAACTGAATCTGGAACACAAAATTTATTGAATGGATGTTCTGCTTTAATTTCCATTATTTTTGTCCAAGAAAATTTTAACAAGTCTCTCATATCAGTTCCTTGGCAACTTGCTGAAAAAAGAAATAGATTTTTTCATTCTCCCTTAGGGTGTTTATACCCACAGATTGAATGAATAAAAACAATCCCTTAACTTGAAAATAAATATTTAAATGAAATGTATGTGATCTATGATTGGAGGCTTTTAAAGATGCTTTCAAATGTCAGTGAGTAGATTGTCGTTTTATGAGAAATCCACTCTCTCGAGCAATTATGTGCTTTTAGTTTGGTTGTTAATGATACGAGTGATTTGGAAAATATAGTTCAGTTGTGACCGGGCAGAAAGAATTGCAGGAATTTATATTGCCTGCATTTTGGTGATTAGAAGATGACGTCTGAATATACTGTCATTTCCTTCTAGGTTAGATCCACTGGATTTGTGTCTGAAAAAAAAAGAATTGTAGTGAAGATTTTGTTTTACTATACTTTCGCTAAAGTTTCATTTGAAAATTTATAAAACTAGTTCAAAGACAATTAAAAGTTGAAGGAGAATTAGAGACTTGGATTATACTCCTGGACTGTCAATCTAAAATTCATGTTGACCCTTAGATGTTTCCCAGCATTTAAATTTTCTATCACTTTAATAACATAAAATATTGGTTTTTTTCCAAATTTCATCTCAATGTTTTATTTCTGATAATTGTGTGCTCCTACACAAGCTTGGTGACTTGAGGTGGATGCTCAGACCTCATGAATGGACCAAAGTCCTGACTCCCAAAGGTTGTGCTTTGGCTTCCACACACAAGATGTGGCAGGCACACATCTGTGACCAAATACAAATCATACATGCATACACAATAGTAAAGCTAATGAACTAATGAATCATAGTTGAAATATTCAGAGAAGGGAATTGTTGCTCCTCCAGTATTACACTGGAAATTTCTGAGTAAGGAAGTTGCTTAGCTAGTAACTATCATTTACATCCATTATTGTCATGATAGTGCATTCCTACATCACAGGGGTAAATCCCATGGAGTGAGAAGACAATCCTGATAGATTCAGAATCAGAAAATGCTAGACAGGTTAAAGGTAGATAGATGATGAAAGGTAGTTAGATAGGTAGATAGATAAATATGGATGTTCTCAGGATTCTAATACTGACAGTACAGCCAAGGATCTATGTAATCATGGCTATTAAATACCTAAATTTCTGTGCCTATGGGGCATAGAGAGTAATTAATGCCCAACTTCAGAACTACCTAGGGCCAGCCTTCTCCTAGTTGGAAAACCTTGATTTTTTTTTTCTAGAAATTTTGTAATCTCCATACTTTAGGGTCTTCATTGGGCACTTGTCTTAGTCAGGGTTTCTATTCCTGCACAAACATCATGACCAAGAAGCAAGTTGGGGAGGAAAGGGTTTATTTAGCTTACTTCCACATTCCTGTTGATCACCAGAGGAAGTCAGGACTGGAACTCAAGCAGGTCAGGAAGCAGGAGCTGACGCAGAGGCCATGGAGAGATGTTCCTTACTGGCTTGCTTCCCCTGGCTTGCTCAGCCTGCTCTCTTATAGAACCTAAGACTTCCAGCGCAGGGATGGCACCACCCACAAGGGGCCCTAAGCCCCTTGATCACTAATTGAGAAAATGCCCCACAGCTGGGTCTCATGGAGGCACTTCCCCAACTGAAGCTCCCTTCTCTGTGATAACTCCAGCCTGTGTCAAGTTGACATACAAAACCAGCCAGTACAGCACTCATTTAATTTTTGGCTGTCTCATAGTTGGGATTTTCTTCCTTCTCTTGAGCCACAGCTAATTATTGCCCCCATTTTTGCTTCACTATCCCCAAATACACGCAATGCCTTCTGTCTCAACTATCTTCTCTATTTAGTGTTCTCTATTGTTGGCCCTTAAGTCTATCATTTTATCCTCATATTCATTTTGAGGACACAGAAAACAGGATCCTATTGGTCATATTGTCCTTGGGCTCTAATTGACACATTTTAATTAAGCTATTTCTCCTTAAGTACAATTGTAATTAAGTCATAGTTATTTTTTATAATTTGTGTCTTCCTCACTACTTTGTCAGCTCCATTAGAATCAGTTCTTTTTCCTCAGACTGTGCCATAATATTTAATATGGTGATTGATAAACACATTGCTGGAGGATGGAGGGGGTTCAGACTTATCACTATGGTGCTAAAACCTCAGAAATGTGTAACGACACCCAGCAAGTAGCAGCTAAGACAGGGCTAAAGGCTTTGCTCTTTATTAAGAAGTAGATGGAGGAAAAAGAAATTCTAAATAGTTATTCTCAGTAGGAAATCAGATGGTATAGAAAACGATGGAAAAAAATTATAGTTGCCAATATCTATCTGAGGGAACTGAACATACAAACTTTATGATGTAAAATTTCAGCTGAGGAGATGGCCCAGAAAGCATGAGGACTCAGGGTTGATCCCAAGAAACCGTATTTAAAATAAGATTTAATTAAAAAAATAAATGGACACAATCATGGACTTGCATACTATAAAGAAAACGTTGGTTTTTTTTTTTACATTAGGCATTTAACATAATTATTATCATAAGTGAATTTTGCAAAGAGCCACCCAAAATGTATTTTGATGTTTAATCATGGACTAGGGAGGTAGAGACAAGCAGACTTCTGGGAGTTGGTGGACCAGGCACATAGTCTAGCTTACTTTGTGAGCTCTGGGCCAGTGAGAATACCTGTTTGCAACTTAAACAAAACACATTTGCATCACTGTTGAGGAAAGATAGGTGTTTGGTCCCTCCTTTTGTGCACATACATACACACATAAGGTATACAGGCTTGTGCACTGACACATACACATTCAAAACACAAACATTTATTAAGAAAGAAACAAAAATAAGTAGAGAAAGGCACTTTAAATGCATTTTCATTCAATAATAATTTTCATGATAAATTAAACAAATCCTTTGGTTATTATATATTGTATAGTAACTTATCAAAGTACAGTAATAACATAAATATTTCAGGGTACATTTTCATGAGAAAGTCTCATGTAACAACTCATTTAACCCCTCAAAAGGCAGACACGCCATGGAGATGGTTTTGTCCACTTAACAGAGTGAGGAACTGAAGTCACAAAGCCACTGTGGAAATTCCCCCAGTTCCATTGCCATCTCATACTAGTGACACATCCCATTGCTACCTGTGCCAGCTAAAGAGCCATTCCCTCCTACATCAATATGGAAAACTCCCATGAGACCAGACTAAGAGGATAGCATTTAAAGATGACATCAGTCTCAACCTATCAAATCTTGCTCTGTTTCTTTTTAAATGGGGTCGGGGATTTTTAGTGGGCACCTAAATTACAAGGTGCCTGATGGTAGTACAGACAGAGAAGGCTGAGATTATAGTGAACGAGAAAACCATGGGGTTCTTATTACTGTGTAATCAAGAACACCAGGGGAGATCCCATATCTGCGCTCATCACGGGAAGGGGAGAAGGACAAAAGACGCTAAGAAGAAAACAGACAGACTCCAGGCAGGCGTCCTATGTAGATTCATTTGTAACATCTCTTTCAATTTTCCAAAGTAGGTATGTTACATTCCTGAAGGAATATGCAATGAAATACACACACATATATACACACCACCTTTCTCTGTTTTTCTGGTATTACGTAGAAAAGACAAGCAGAAAAGTTACAGCAACCAAACAGTTATTAAGTATTTAATAGAGATGAATAGTAAGCTATAGTATTCAAAGTAAAGGTAACACTGGGAAATATGACATGTAAATAAAGAAAATATCTAATAAAAGGAAAAAAAATTAAACAAAATAAAATGAAGGGAAAACCCCCGCCCAAAAAAGTAAGGATAACAGAAAGACTTTTAATTAAATCTTGTTTTGAATATTGTTTATATGATAAGTTCATCTGATGTGTATTTAATTATCATTGTGTATACTTTTCACTTATCAAATATATTCATTGTATACATATTCACAATACATTACCTTCTGAGTGTATTAGTTTGTTATCAGATCGTCACTAGATAGTCATTTGAGGAAAGAAATGTCACTTAAGAAAATGCCCCTATTAAATTCATCTTGTAGGCAGGCTTGTGGGACATTTTCTTGATTGGTGATTGATGTGGAGGTGCCAGGGAAATCTGAGGAATTTCCAAGTGTGTTAGTGACTTCATTTTCTATCTGTAAAGTGGACAGAACCAGCTCCATGCTGTATTTGGCTTTTGAGGGACTAAGAGATTCTACATGGGAATATCTCAGGACAAGCTCAACCAAAAATACTTATGTTATTTCTGTATCACTTACTGTGAATGATACTATCCCTGGAATAATGGTCCTGGGATGTGTAGGAAAGCAAGCTGAGCAAGCCATAGAAAAGTGAGCCGTTCAATAGCATTTCCTCTATGGTCTAGCCTCAGTTCCTGCCTCCAGGTTCCAGCTTTTGCTTCAGTTCCTGCCTTACCTAGCCTTGATAGAGTATGACTCGGGATATATAAGCTAAAGAAACCCTGTCCTCCCCAGGATGCTTCTGATCATGGTGTTTTGTCACAACCATGGAAAAGCAAACGAAAACACTGAGGAATTCATATCTGTCATCTCACAGAATCTGATAACACAGTACGATAATCCCTTTTTGAAAAAGGATGAAACTATGTCTCGTAACCAAAGAACCTTGACTCTATTATCTATCTGTGTCCCAGCCCTATCCACAGCAGCAGGGCATGTCCCTGGTCATGTCAACATTACCTAGAACATGAATGAATGAGGAGATCTAGTCTGGACTTCAGTCAGTTTTGTGTTTCCTATTTATCATCTTTATTTTCTTTTCCCTTTTAGTAGGGTGACCCATTGTCATTTTGTGCAACTTAAAGGCTTTAGCAGGTCAAGCTTTGCTAAGGATATAGTTAAGTATTATATATGGGCATCCCTTTGAATCTTCCTTTGTATTGGGATTGAAGAAACTAGAAAAGCAAGATAAGCTTTGGATTAGGAAGCAAGTACAATGGATTTGAGACAGTGTTTGGAGGATTTTGGTATGAGATTCAACAGCAGTCTAAGTATAATTTTCATGAGTATGGTCCACACTATCCTGGATGTTTTGGTCTCCTTCTTTGGATTGGCTTGGTTTATTTGTTTGGTTGGTTTGTTGTTTGCCTTAGTTTGGTTTTGATTTTTGAGACACTGTTTCTCTGTGTAGTCCTGTGAGACCTGGAACTCATTTTGTAGACTAGGCTGGCCTCTAATTCAGAGATCCACCTGCCTTTGCCTCCTACGTGCTGGAATTAAAGGTGTGCACAACCAGTACCTCGATCTTTACTGAAGATGACTACTACTGGCTCATTATGAAGAGTCACGTATTCTATCATAAAATGAGTAGCATGTGACCTGCTCAACAGATCATAAACATGCAACTGTATTGCTAAAGTATAAAAACTGTAATTTTCTGGAAAAGTGAATTGTCTGGTCACTTTCTAAATGACTGTGGCAGGTGCCTTTGGATCCCTTTGTCCTCCTCAGTGCGTACCTTCCAAGTCCCTGGCATAATGCATACAATATTGTATAACAAAATGAGGCTACTCACCTCTGGTATTCATTGCTTAAGCTAGGTCCCTTGGCTACTAATGCCTTTTCTCCATCTTCTGAAGATAAAGCATAGCAGATTATCAAAAAAGTTCTTCATGAACCTATACTTTTTGTTTCTGTTTCTTTTTATTTTTATGTCCTACTCAATCCCTATTGAATCCATTTAAACATATTATAGGAATCTTTCCCTTTGTCTCGCTTGCCATTTATCATTCTTCTTAACTCTTCTTATCTCCTTGTACCACTCAAATCCCTGCTTCCCACCAGACAGTCATAACTACATGACTAGTTTTTGGACATGCCATAACCCTTCTGGAACGTATCATGGGAGACATTATTCCGACAGTGTGTTTCACCTTCCTGACCCTGTTTCCACTCTAACGCAGGGCCCTGGCCAGCTGATTCTCTAATCTCTTTTGCACTGGACTCCTTGCTTGTTACATGTCCAATTTAAAACAGAATCCTGGCCTCATGTTCACCTAGGGACAAATCCAGACCCTCTCATCCTCATGGTGTGGTGTCCAGATTGTTCTCCTGGGGGCATCTTTTCCTCTTTACCTGGCCTATGTACTGTCTTGGCCAGTGACTATGGCACATTAATCACATTTCTTCCATAAACAAAGCTTTTGTTAAGTCAAGCTGCCAAGAGCATAAAAACAAAGCAAACAACTAATAAAGAAGTGGATACTTCACTTGGATTTAAGTGAGAGGGCATATCTAAAATGAAAGGGTAACTGGTGTCTTAGAAAGATGTTCAGCAAGGCTCCGAAAGAGAAAACTCTCCACCTTTTTGATTGGCCTAGTTAACATGCACTCTTAGCATCATCTTCAAACACTTTTCCTTCAGACTGCTAATCTAAATCCCAACCCTATGTGCGCATCAACTGTCTCTCAGCTAACTGCATTTCTTTCCTCTCCTAGTAGAAAGACCACCATGAAAGTTTTCCTTGCCTCACCTCCCTCTGCCCACCAATTGCATTACCACTAGATGTCAGCAAAACCAGTGAGCTTGAATATTTACACCTGCTCTCTCCCCATTTTCAATCATCTGTGTCTTTAAAAAAATTCCTGAGGTGCACATGGCCACCAGCGGAATGATAGGCCTGTTATGTCACAGCTTGGATGCTGGTAGTAACAGTGTATTCTCTTGGTGAAATCTTTATTACTTTTACACTTTCCCCTTTGTTTACTTTTTTTTTAACTTTTATTGCATTATGATGAGAAAAGTTACATGATTTCAATTTATCTGAATTTGTTAACATTTAAAAACATATTTTAAGTAAATAGAATCAAATCACATTCTTGTTTCCCTTTTGTACCCCAACTCCTCCCAGAGACCCCCCTTCAATACCTACAATATCTTTTCTGTCATATTCCTTAAAATTTGTAAAATATTAAAACAATAAAAGTGAGTATTATAAAAGTTGTTTGATATAAAACAACAATCAATTTAATAGTCTTATGTAGATGCTTGTCTACAGCAATACTGAAAATACATTTTTCTCAATATAAATTTTAAATGACTCCAAATATATTAACTGTATATTTCAAAATAATACATCACTACTAGTATTTTCTTAAATGAACATAAATATATAAAGTCTTTTTGTTTGTTTGTTTTGTATTTAGTAGAGTTTAAAATCTTGGCTCTTACTGTGGTACAAGCCCTAAATAAGAACAATTTTTAGACATTGGAGTTCATTATAATAAAGCTGTACTTCAATGACCCTCACATCACCAAAGGATTTTACCTCCATCGTAGCTATGCTGAGAGTTGACAGTTTTGCTGCACCAAGAAATGAATTGTAGGCACGATTTTTGGATACAGACTTCCTGCTATGGTCAAAGCTAATTGATTTGAGTAAGTGACTTTATTCTCAGCCCACAGAGAACAGGTTACATTCATTTAAGAAATGGTGTATGTTTTAAGATAGTCTATCCATAAAGTCATTCACCAACTGTTTCAATCAACAATGGTTCTCCTGTAAGGTGGCACAGACATTAGGTGAGGGTAAGAATTGGTTCATTAGCTGTGATAATTTGGAAAAGCATTCATCTCAGAGAAAGAGTAACTTATAGAGTCCTCTTCTTCAAACTTGATATAAGAGTTACAAATGTCAAGCAAAGCATTCAGTCTCACTCTTTGTTGTTCTTTTACAAGCAACCTCCCTAGTTAATCATCTATGTTTCTTTTGGGTATATAAATACTTTTGAAATATATAAGGTGTTCTGAAAACCATAGTATAGTGTAAAAACATGAAATGAACAATCCTACTAATAGAGAGGCTGAGACAGGAGAAGCAAGATTTCAAGACCCTTATGTTGTACACAGCCAGACACTGCCACAAACAAGCTGAAAGTGTATATAGATTATACAATGTTGAGCCTATTTATCCAATTACTAAATTAGAGAGACCATTGGATGACAATCAACAAATTTCTAATTCCTCATATTATTGGA
>NW_022196910.1:32461115-32483834 GCF_008632895.1 Mastomys coucha | reverse complement strand
GCACCTGGGAGTGGGGCTTCCTCTGTGTGTTGTGGGACTGGCTGTGGAGCTTGTGCCCAAGGTCTGCTGAGGACACCAGCCCAGAGATACCAGAATGAACCTGAGCCACTGGGCTGACAGAGTTCCTGTGTGCCTGGTCCCGCTGGTCCCAGTTACTCCCAGTGTTGGGATAAATGTTTGGTTCTCCTCTCCTCTGATCCTGGGTGTGTTGTAAGAAGGCTTGGGAGTGGAACTACCTCTAGGTGTTGAGGGACTGGCTTCAGAGCTTGTGCCCAAGGTCTGCTCAGGACACCAGCCCAGACAGACTGCTGTTTACTTTTTTATGATTAACAGTTGAACAAATTAACAAACAAAATAATCTCAACTCCAGCCAAGTATTATACATTGAGCCTTTCCTACTTTGCCCCACCCCTTTTTATTTACTTGTTATACCGTCTGTTCATTCTCCTCTCTCCCCTCATAGATGTTTAACCTTTGAACAGCCCCTCCTCTCTAGTATTGCTGTGTTTCTCATGTGCAGTCGGCACACTATAGATTTCTTGGACATCCAAACCTACAGGAGAAACCTTCTTCTGTTTTCAGATTATTTTCTTTCTGTTCCCAGACTATTGAATTTTTTTCTAATTACAAATGTAAGATACATTGCATCGTTTAAACTGTTTTGTATCTAAGATATATTTCAAGTTATAACCATGTCTAGACTACTTTGTTATGATCTAAAGGAAACGTCAGAGATTGCAAACCATTGACATTTTATAGCCTAAGTTGAACACAGAATATTCATAGACCATCACCATTGATGTGCTATGGCCAAGCCTGTGGCCATTTACCATAAACATCCTTACAAAACTGTTATTGAACTTACAGCATTTGTCACAAAATTGTGCCATTCATTCATTTAGTCATGTCATTAAACGTGCATTTATTTAAGTACTCCTCTTCTTGGAAATAAGCTGAGCCAAGGGTTATAGATGACATAATAGGATAAATGATATAGGAAAGATTTTGGAACAAGGAACTCTTATCTTCCTCTGTGTTAAATGAACACTAACGTAAAAGAGGGTAGAGATGGTAATACTAAAATGTATAGGCCAGTTAAAGGATGCCTCCATCAGCTACGAAATGATACAATTGAATTTTCATTTAATCAATATTGCTGTTTGAAGAATCTTCTGTAGAGTCAGGGGCAGAAACATGGGTACCACTTAAGATGTTAGTGCATTAATTCACAAAGAGACCATACTTGGATAAGGGTGATTTCAGTAAGGATTAGGTGATTCTGTATATATTTCAAGGACCATATGGCATCTTCCACAATCTCTTTAATGTAAATGTTGTGACGTAATTTAGAAAATAAAATTTTTCATTTCCTTCAGAACATAGCTGAAAGTTAAATTGTTTTTTTTCCCTAAAACTAATTGTATCATTGTGACACCCAGTACATATTGTTTTAGGTGTTTAGTTTGGTTGAATTGACCTTACGAGTAAATTTTCTGTGGCAATTTAGTAAGAAATGCCAGTTCCAATTAATTTGGGGAGTCTGAACATAGAGGTTATATACAAAGCAGCATTTAATCAGGAAGCTTATAGCCAGCTTTCAGTTTTTACCGATGTCTACTTCACAGCAGCTTTTGAAATACAGGAATTAATGAAGGATTGATCTTCATAAGCTTGTCATATTAAAAATTTGGTGAAAATCTACCAAGTAGTATACATGGCTCAGCACATGAGAGAAATATTCAAAGAGGAAGTAGGACAATGCCTACTCTAAAATCATTGAAGCTTGGGCAGTCTGGGGCTTTTCTTTTATCTTATGTTAGACAGTGTGGTGACTTACAGTCTCTGTCTGTGGGTCTCTAGAGACTGCTTCCTCTCAAGTCATCTTCTGTTGTCTCCGCACACAGTGAGACTTTTTCTCAACTTGGTTTCTGTTTCCCTGGGTCTCCTCTTCCTTTGACTTTAGACGATGATGGAAAATGAGAATTGTTAACCTCTGTAAGGCAACTTACAAACCAAATAAGTAAAGATGTGGTAGCAAGAAAATGCACATGAGAATAACATGCATTTTCTGTAATGGTCGCGTGTACATGCGTGTGTGTGTGTGTGTGTGTGTGTGTGTGTGTGTGTGTGTGCATACATTTTATTTGCATTTCTACTCAATCACCAAATACAAAGCATGTATATATATATACTGTATATATAGTACACATATGTGTGTGTATATATACAGTATATATATACAGTATGAATACACACATATAAATATATATACAGACAAGAAATGACTTGTTAGAATGTGTTGCCTTTGTTCTTAATGAAATTAAGCATACCTTCATTGCCTATGGCATTCATACATATATATCTTTATATTTGTACTTGTAGGTAAGAGCTGGTCATTATGCCCCATAATAGAAGGATTATTGCAAAATGTAGGTTACTTTCGGCCTAGTACAAGCTAACTGCAGGCTAATTTAATTCATAGTTGCAATCCATAGTATGATGGAAAATACTTTGTTTCAACATAAAATGCTGATCCTCAAAGTCTGGACATGCCCCAGTGGCATCAGCATCCACTGTGGACCAATTGCCAGTGGAAATTTCCAGCTCTGTCTCATACTCATGCATTTGAAGCTGTTGAGGATGAGGGGATGATGAGGGTGGTGATGGTTCTGATATGCATTAGAGAGCAGGAAATGTATACTTTCCAGCCTTTAGAGAATTTTCCATGATAGATAGACCCATTGAATCTTCCTTTTGACCTTCTTTATCAGGCTGGTCCTATCTTATAGTAGCTCTCAGTTTAAGCTCCAGTAGCCATCTTGGTGGACTCAAGCGAAGTTCTTCTGTGTCTTTCCCACTGTACCTATCACCCCTGTGCCAGGAGTGTGACCTAGAGCAGTGCTTTGCTAATGCTTTGCTTCCCAGTTGTGCTGAGAGGGTTGGGATAGTCTCGCCTTGTAACTGAGGCAGCCATATGGGGACAATTCTCCTGTTCACTCTTGTCCCAGGATAATCAATATCAGTACCTTATACTCTTTGAAATGCTTTGGTTTTGATGGTAAATTAGATTATGGTGAACATAAATCATAAGAAATACTGGCAACCATTGGAAACTTTGTCAAAGAAGGCTTCAACGATAAAAACATATTTAGGACATAAAAATGAAAGAAATTTTAGGACAGTAAGTAAGCAAGAGAGAAGGAGCGATTGGTGCAAGATATAGCCTTAGCATTCAAGAAAGCTTAGCATGTTCTGGGGATGTTCTGGGGAGGACAAGGAGCTTAGAAGCAGTAGATAACTGTATGGCAGCTGAAGCAATTTGGAGTATGTGGTTCTTAGTATGGTAGTAGCAGTAATAATAAAAGCTTGTCTAACTAGCAATTGGTGGTGAAGAAGCCATAAGTGATACCAAGAAATTTTGCTATTATACCCCGAAACACATGTCATTTGAGATTGCATGCATAAGTATTTGGAGGAAGCCTGCTATAACTTTATTTCATTTTTGTGGTCATTTTTTGTGTTTAAAATGTTTGCTACCTGACTTTCCATCAATTCTGGGCAGTATTCCAAAGAAGTGATCATTGTGTCACATAACAGACTCATTTCACTTCAGGTATTCAAATTAAAGTGAAAATTCCAATTATTCACATTTAATAATTCATGCTTCTACATTAGCAGAATACTAATGGTGGGCTTCTGGTATCTGTGGCCTGTGGAGAAAAGAATGGGCAGAATTATAAGCACACATAGCCAGTAGGTTGTGATACTATTTCTGAATGTTAACGTGACTGTATTCTAGCATGAAATCTTCAAATGGGAATTTTTAAAACAACCATTTATATGGCTAAGATTATGCACTTTAGTTAGTTTTTGGACTTTGTAAATAGTTTACAAAGCACAAATTTGCATGACAAAATAATTTGAAGCTGAATATTATTATATAACAATGAAATGCATATTTGAGTTCATACAATACTATGTTGTTTTGATTTGTGGTTGGTGTACATTAACAGTGTGTGTGTTCCTGAAGCTTGAAGGGCTTGGTCTACAGCATGGGTCATGAACTGAGCCTTTGTGTTATTGAATTTCACTGTGTTTATCAAATCTGGCTGTGACCCTTTCTGTTTCTAGCTTTCTTTCCTTTCTGTTTTTCACCATATTTAATATATTCCCTTTCATTTCTCTCCAACTTAGAGTAGTGAATTGCAGGAAAGTATCTTTCATTGTTCAATTAATAGCTGTGTTTTCCTGTGTACCAATGTAAACTATAGTTCAGAGTTGATTGCCTGGAAGATGAAAACTTAGCAGTTATCTACCTTGTACATAGTTTAAATATTATATAAATAATTAATATACTCATGCATAATTGTATTGTGGGTAGGTAACAATTAATACTTTATCTTAATTTAAAAACCAACTTTAATACCCATAACTAAGTGAAAGGTATTTAGCCTGGCTCCTTTTTAATGACATGCATGAGCAGATATTGCTCATTATCTGCAAATTATATGAGTCTTCTTTTGTGCTTTTTGATGTTCTTAAATCTCCTCTGTTCTTTCCCTGTATGCAGTTAGCATATACAGGAAATTTTTGAGTAATAGGTTTGCTATGCATAATTTTTTTAACTCTCTCCTTAATGGCTGTAAAGCACAGCCTTGCCACATAAGCTTAAATTGATAATCCTCCTACCTCGACCTCCCAAGTGCTGGGAAATCCAGATGTCCAACCACCGCAGCCAGGAAACTAAGTTTACCATTACACAAATGTTGTTTTATTGGTTTTGAACTTTAAAAAAATACTTCAAGCAATGGTTGCTATTCATTATGAGTTGCTAGAACTTATCAAAATTTTAGGACAGGTATTTTAGGTTAAAGGCAGCAATCATTATTAAACACTCGACAGTGGGTTTTCAACAGCTACCTGTGCAGTTGCACTTTTAGATGTTTTTCTGATTTTATTACCAGTTCTTGACGTTCTAATCATGTCTATAAAATTAGTCAGTAGCATCAATTTCTTTGATCCTCCAGCAAACAGGAAACTGCAAAAAAAGCAAGTGAGCATTGTAGCATGAACTCAGAATTCTTCAGGTACATGGACAACTCAGACACAGCTGGGTTATCCTCTGACTTGACTTTAACTGTAGTCTGTCTTAAACCATGCTTAAGTTAGTATTTCTGTGGAGAAATCCTCATCTTTCAAAAAGTTCTTTATGGTCTTTATTTACATATAGGCAGACTTATGTGTTGACATGTTTCATGTGTTTTTTTACCAGTATAGCAAGTTTGTAAGCGTTCATTACGTAATTCTTGAGCTACAATTTTAAAGAAATGTGTGTCAGTTGCTGCAACAGTCCAATCTTGCTACACTGATCTGAAATAGCCTCAAAAATGTGAGCTTGTTAATATTTAGCTGCCTTTTGTAGCTCCGTGTGATTCAGAGTGATTTATTGCCAAGTCTACCTTTCTCATATCCTTTTAACAATTCAGAATATATATTGGCTTTTCGAGACAGGGTTTCTCTGTATAGCCCTGGCTGTTCTGGAACTCACTCTGTAGACGAGGCTGGCCTCAAATTCAGAGATCTGCCTGCCTCTGCTTCCCAAGTGCTGGGATTAAAGGCATGTGCCATCACTGCCTAGCTTTCAGAAAAAATATTATCTCATAAAAGATAAACTTGTTTGGTTGTGTATATCTGATGAGTATTATTTTAAAGTACTAGCAGTTTATGTGTGTGTGCATGCATGTGTTTGTGTGTGTGATTTTTATTTGTTATTTTTATTAATAAAGTTATTTATATGCTTTCCATCCTGCTCACAGCTTCTCCTTCCTCCTCTCCTCCTAGTCCCTCCTCACCTCTCCCCTTCCCCCATCCAGCCTTCCTCCCTTCCTCATTTTGCTTCCTGCTTGAATAGATTATAGAAAGTTCCTACTTAAGAAAAATAATTTTAGCATACAGAAATTTAGATTCTTTATGATACCCTGTAAGTATGGGAAAGACATGTAAAATATGCCCAAATAAAACTTACATTAAAACTTGACTTCAGATCACTGTTTCTGCCATGCATATTTACTATTACAAATAGTTCTTACTTTTGTTGAGTGACGCTCCTTTACTTTAATTTGCAGGTCAGTTTCTCCTAGAAGAGTCTCGCCTCACAGAAGCAGCCGAGATGGCGAAGAAAGCAGCTGAGCTGGACAGCACGGAGTTTGATGTAGTCTTCAACGCTGCCCACATGCTCAGGTTAGGTTTTGTTTCTGTAGCTTCCAGGAATGATACTCTGGCGTGAAGAATGCAATTCATTATATTAATTTCCCTACAGCAACATCATGGCCTGCATTTTAAAAATGAATTGTACTCCACAGCCAGCTAAAAATTAATAAGAACTACTTGATTCATTATAGTCTATGTGCCCATTGTGCAGGGAAGAAGAGCTCTCAGGATCCACAAAATTATTGAGATGTTCCTACCTACCTTTTTCCCCTTCCCTCCAGAACTTATTACAAAAGGAAAATTATAAATGTAAATTTAATAGCTGTCCAATTAAATGTTCCCCAAATACCAACTTATCAGTTAATCAAATATGTCCCTGTATTTGTGTTATTATTATAATAAGCATTACTGAGTGGAACATGGGGATAACTTTTAATGTGTTTGGTAGTGGGAGCCATTATCAAATACAAATATGCTTAAGATACATGAAATACCTAGAATGGCTCTCTAATCAGCACTATTGATGTCTTGAAGAGATACATTGTTAGACCATTAAAGCTTGCATTTCAGAAGAGGTATTTCAAAAGCTAATTACAACCACAGCAAAAACTTGAATTAAAAAAAAAAAGGCCAACCATTTTTATTGCGAATATTAAGATTAAAAAGGTGTCAGTGACTCCAGAAGGGCTGTTTTTGATGAAAGGAAACTTGGAGACTCAAACAATTTAAAGAGTCGTATCTGTTAATTAATATGTGTGGCTTTTGTCCATATGCTCACTGAATTCCTGTCCCCCACCTCCGTTAAATCACCACCAATGTGATTCATTCGAATGATGTCCACAAGTACGGTTTCCATGAACAATCTTTACCACAAATAAATATATACATATATAAAATGATGAGTACCTTTAACTTGCCATTAAGTTCTTATTGAGAACCTTATAGATTGACATGGAACAGTAAGAATAAACAGGATATAAAAAATATCCTGTAGCATTTATCCAGTTGCCCCAACGGTGATACCTTCCAAAACTATGGTACTTATTCACAGTCAGTATGTGGACATTGATAGAGTCATGCTATCCACTTGTACCTGTGTGTGTGTGTGTGTGTGTCTATAAATATGTCATGTGTAGGTTTGTGTGCCTATCACTGGAATGCGCATATCATTCTTGAGTCTCATCATCAACATTTTCATTTATGTAGTAATTTTATAACCACTTAATCTATTTATCATTGACCTCTAAGAAACAAATACTTAAAGCAAATATTTTAAGTAATTTTCAGTTATCAATTAAGATTGTTATTGTGTTATATAAAAACTATATCTTAGTGTCCTCTTCCTTGGGTTCTTAATAGTTTCTTAGTACATTGGTTCAAGAGTTATATAGAGATGATTGAATTCTGTGCATTAATGTTAGCAGCCCTAAAGTACTTCTTACTTAGTGTACCTAAGAAGTGTGGTATTGACGTCTGGTGGATGTGGCTCAGTTGATAGTGTACTTGTCTAGCATGCACAAAGACCTGGGTTCAATACTCAGGACCTCATAAAAGCAAGGTATACTGGTGAATGACTGTAATCCAAACATTCTGGAGGTGGAGACAGAGCTATCAGAAGTTGAAGGTCATCCCTGCCTTCATTTAGAGTTCAAGGCCAGCCTAGGCCAGATGAGACTCTGAAAAAGAAACAATGAAAAATGACATGTACAAATAGGAACTAAGAATCAATTTTGTTGTCAGTATGTTTATAATAGAGAGGATAGCCAATGAAAGCATCTCCAACTTAAGGATATTGATGACTTTTTAAAAACCACATCTTAATTTGAAGATCAAGTGCTGATGTGGCGTTCTTTCTGAATAAAATGCTAGGCTTTTAGTCACAATAAGCAACTGTGAGAGTAGGAAAGTATGCATCTATAGGCTAATTCATCTTACTCAACATAAATATTTCCACCAAGACATTTCTCTACAGAGAAAAATCACTGCCTAAAATTCAAGATCTATCCATAAAAGCCCCCCCCCCACACACAGAGAGATTAACACAATACATAACAAATACTTGTATCCCATTGAGGTGTAAAACAGAAAGCTACATAAAATATTCCTAAAAATCGCTACCAATTGAGAAAGTTATGAGGAGGCTGCTATAGTCTCACTTGTCGTCAGTCCAAGAAGGTGCTGATGGACTGTAACTTAATGAGGAGTACAGACTGCAGAAAACCGGCGAGAAGACTCTGGAGACAAACCTCAAAATTTTCACAGTGCTGATGTGTAAGGACAACTTTCCACTGGTTCTAGCATTACAATAACAAAGAAAAGACTCCAGGTTTTACACACAAGTGCATGCGCACACACACTCACACACACACACACACACACACGCATACACACACAGGGGAGTTTTGTTAGAGTGGCTTAAAGGCTATATAGTCCAGCTAGTCCAACAATGGCTGACTACCAAGAGAAAATCCAAGGATCCAGTATTTGATCAGTAGATGCAACTGGATGTCCAAGCTAGTCTTCAGTACACAGCAGAATCTCAAAGAAGTAGGCTCTAATGCCAGTGAAGGAGCAGCCTTTCTAGTCTCCACAGCAAGCAGGCAGAGAGAACCTGCTTCCTTCTCCCATGCCCCTTACATAGGCAGCCGGCAGAAAGTGTGGCCCACATTCAAGGTGGATCTTCCCACCTCAAAAGGTCTCAATTAAAATGAGTTTTTCCAATTCCAATGATTTAATTAAGAAATAACCCCTTGCAGGTGTTCCCAGCCTCTTAGGTTTTAGTTCATTCCAGATGCAGTCTAGTTGACAACGTAGATAGCCATCACAAGCGCTTACTGTACAAACCGATTTCAAATCTCTTTTTTAGCATCCAAAGCTATTCAGGGATTTGTTTAAAGTACTCAGAAATGTTTTTGGTTTCCTCTTGAGTACAATTTTGTAATAAAATGTCATAAGTGATCAATATTGTGGTTAATGTAGTTTCATAGATGTAGTGTTCTAAGGGAGTTCCAAGTTCTAAGCTGATTTTGATATCAAACCTTTTATCAGGGGCTTCGTGTTTGGTGAGCACTACTCTTTAGTGCCAGGAATAACACTTGATGACCCTGTTTACCCCGAGGCTCAGCGAATTTTACCATGCAGAGCCTGTACCACCATTGCTCGGGGTTGGAGGAGAATCCTCTGAGGCACAGCTTCCTCCTGTTGTGCTGAGTTTAGAGTTTCTTAAGACTACATCTCAAGGGTGAAACCTGAGTGGAAAAAAGTTAGAAGATGAAAGAATATGGGGCTCCTGCTTTGCTTGGCAATGTGAAATTCACATAGTGGCTAATTACCAGGAATGTTTACAGGGATGGCAATCACAAATGCTAAGTCTCACTTAATGTGCATTGAGGATACATGGTGACACTTTTAGGACTTCAAATAAAACTTTTAAAGTACTAGATGGTTCCAGATGAGACCTTTTCTTTTTGTTTTTAGGGCAGATTGATTATCATCAAAGGAAAATATCAAAGGAACTTAAAATGTTTGAACTCAGTAGAATCATATGTACATAGGTTAGAGAGGAAACAATTGAATCAACTATTCTGTTAAAAGCATTCTGTAGGAAGGGATATATTCAGTGTTCCCCACTTCCAGGCTGGAAGTTGGAATGAGAATATGAATTTATTTGGTAACTGAGAAGAAGCCAAGAGGGAAGAAAAACACATTTTACCTGGTTCATAGACTTTGTTATGAGAATTTTATTGTTGTCTTTTTTCCCTTATTGAACTAACTTGAGAGGGATGAAAGCAACATTATTGCAGATGTCTTCGCCTCTTTGGCACTATGTTTTGCATACACACCTGACCCTCTCCTGTTTCTACCTACGAATCTTCAAAGGGGACATTGATATTCTTACTTTATAGCTGCCAATCCTGAGGGTCCCACCATTGCTTCTCAGAATTGGCAGGGATGGGATCTGAAGACAGTGTGTCTTGGCTACATATAAATGGCTTTTCGTTATCACAGGCTCCCTTCATTTTTATAGCTATGTGACTGCCCCAAAACTGAGTCTTCCAAAAGAAAGATGTCTGACAGAAGGTGACAGGCTGTCACATATGTAAATCCTCAATGATAAGGCCTCCATAGGGTCTTCAAATGAATTCCTTTATGGTAAATCTTAGAAAGCACTTTTATATGTTCACTGGAGTGTGAACCTTGTTGCTCCAACCTTGTATCATTGGGATGCACAACTTACAGAAACACCATCGTGGACTGTGTCTAATTTCAGTCACACAGCTCGGATAAATGCGCTCTTTTTTTTTTTTTCTTTATTTCAGGCATAATGGCTCAAGCGTGCCTGGTGTAGTGAGGAATGTCCTCCTGTGCCATACCACCTGGTTCCGATTGCCTTCCTGATTTCTAGAACAGAATGAGTATATGAACAAAAATCATTATATTGTAATTTCTTCACTCAGGCAGCACAGTATTAAATGATTATATGCTATACAAACATAGCATTTAAAAGTAATAACTTCTTTATTAGCTCTACTGGAGGTGACACAAAATCTAAATTCTTGGATGAAAAAGGAACAGAATCATGGTGTTTCTCTCTCTCTCTCTCTCTCTCTCTCTCTCTCTCTCTCTCTCTCTCCTCTCTCTCTCTCTCTCTGTCTCTTGCTCTCTCTCTGTCTCTCTCTCTCTTTCTCACATGTGTGTAGGGGTGGGGGGTGTGCATGTGTGTTCAAAGTAAATGTAAACTTAGCCATTAACATTTCTTTGTTTTGCGTTTGTGAGCTCTAGTAACACAGAGAGAAAACTTGAGGGGGAAATATATTATGTATGTATACTGGCTTGTTTAGAGAATAATGACCAAAAGATGCAGCAAAGCACCTTTGATTGCACTTATGATGTATTAGATGTTAAAAACTGATGTAGGGATCATTTAAAGTATGTGGAAGATTCCTGCATAGGTTCTGTGTATATCAAGAGATTAAAGACTCAGAGCTTTTGCTATCTGAAGGAGACAACTTTAATCAGTCCTCAAGACAGGGCTTCAGGGCTGTCTCAGGATGTTCCTCCTTTAAATGTTTTGAGGAGACAAAAAACAGAATAAGGTTTCATGGCTTTTTAAAATTATAGGTTCAGCATTTTTATTTTGGAGGTAGCTTCTTTCTCCTTTAGCTTCATGTAGTTTGAATTCTGCTATTTGAAGTCTCTAAGTAGCAGAAATTAACTTTGAACTCTGTACCCTCTTGCATGTGTCTCCCCTGTGCTGGAGTCAGGCTTGTTCCATTGTACCATTTTTTCAGTAGAATCCTATTTAATGCAGATTATTATGGGTTGTAAGACCTGTAAGGCATTTGACAGAGGAACCTGATATTGGTGGGTACCTTGCAACTCAATGCCTCTTTAGTATCAGTGAGTGAAGAAATCACCCAGAGACATGTTCTGCCCTAGTAGACTAGGCTGGCACCTGAATTTTTATACTTGTAGCATGTTCCAGATGCTGCTGCTTACAGAGATGGCTCATCTATCATGACTACAGGCAATTTGTCCACCCTCTTATTTCTCCATTCTCCCAGTAATTTCTCTCCTGCCTGAAATCCACCTTGAACACAAGTGATAATTTACTATGTGTGAATATAGTGATTCACATTACCAATCACTACTTCCCTTTTAATTTTTCAATATAAAATATCATTCAATCTTCCCATATCCAGGCTTTACATCTGTCTTTAGAAGCCCTTGAATTCTTTGTGACCCTGAAATAAAATTGGATTCATATGTTTATGGGACATGATAACATGTAACCCATAGGAACCAGTTCTGAAATTAGATCATTAGGGTTAGCAGGAAGGCTCAGCAGGGAAAGGCTATGGATGCTCAAGGTGTTGACCTGAGAATAACACATAACAGGAGAGAATCATCCCCTCTCTCTTTCTCTTTCTCTCTCTCTCTCTCTTTCTCTCTCTCTCTCTCTCTCTCTCTCTTTCTCTCTCTCTCTCTCACCCACCCCCCCAACACACAAATGCACACACAGACAGACACACACAGAGACAAATGCAAAATAATTTATATTACATCATTTTAGAAAGTACACATAGTCTCTTTTTTGAGACATTTCCTCTTCATTGTTGCCTTCTTTAAAATGAAGACAAAGACTTATGGGTCTTAGAACTGTTTTTGATGTCTGCATAGAATTTTTCTCTAAGGAGTTTATAAACAATTTATTTCAGATGTTTCATTACATGGATCATTCTTCCCCATTGTCTTACATATGTGAGACTCTGGTGATGCTATTTTAGGATTTCCCATACATCACATAAAAGAAATGACCATAGCATGTAAGAAAGGTGTGGATTTTTAGCTATTTTAAGCAGATGTATAGCAGCAGTCCTGGGGAATCAAGTCTTGCACTCCATTCCTTACAATCTGACTTGGGAGGTTTTGACAGTATTTAATAGAATCCCAAAAGCACAGAACAGAATACTGCTTAGTTCTTTGCTTTACAAATGATGATTAATGATTTAGTCATTTTTACAATTAAGACTTGATAAGTATACCAAGGACTGCTCTTTCTGATGGGGATTATACAATATAACCTACACAGTTAGATGAACTTTGAACACTTCCTCATGAGTTTTCTCTCTTGTCCAGAGAATAAATCAAGAATATATATGACCACTCTGTGTTTAGAAATGACATATTCTTTCCCCTGGTTTTCCATGTTCTGTCAACAATACCTTCTGATTAGTAATGGAAAGATTTTTTTAATAATAGAAACAAAATTCTGCTGTGGAAATTAATTTATACATGTATGACATACATAATAAATCCTTTTTTTCATTTCCTTTAGAATGTTATCAGTTGTAATTCTAGCTTAATAAATTAACTCTTCTGAGTATTTCCTTTTAGCATTAACCACTGTCTTAGTTACTTTTTATTGCTGTGATAAAATCCCTGACCGAAAGCCACTCAAAGGAGGCAAGGTTTATTTTGGCTTGCAGTCTGAGGACTTGCCATCCATCAGGATGGGAAGGCATAGGCTGGTGGGAGGGAGTTCGTAGTGATAGACATACCACTCTGCATTGGAGAAGCAAAACACCAACAGGAATTCCTACAGTAATAAGGAAGTTCAAGGTCGTTCCCAGGACTTCCAACCTCCAGTGAAGATCCTCCTTCTCAAGGGCCCTCCACCTTCCGTACCACTGGGAGAACCAAGTAATTACACACATGAACCTACAGAAAAACATTTCACATTGACACACAGTTCCCATCGAAGAATCTAATGACTTAAAAATATGTAATCGTTTTTAAAATTCAGTTGCTTGATACCTTTGAATCATTTTGTCTACTGCAGACCCTGGTTTCTCTTTTGATTGGTATGTGCCTTCTGAATTGGAGGTTCTAAAGAACCATTAGTAGTGGTCCTACTTATAATACTTGATGTCTATTGTTTGATCTTACTTCAAGGCAACTTACTTTCTTCCTGAATCAAGTTACTCTTAATTTCCTACCTCCATGCCTTTTATATTCCTCTAGAGAAAACCCTTCTAGGGCATGACCTAAAGAATGCTGGTTCACATTTCCAGATGAATCTGAACCAAAGTGAATCTGGAGGGCACCCTCATTAAATACCCCAGCGAGGGAAGTTTTACTGTTGCATGCCAAGCGTGAGTACTTTTCCTGACATGTTGAGGTTGAACTTTGACATTTGTGAGACTATAAACAGCAGTGACACACGGGAACATACCATGAATCTAGCAGAACCTTGGCTCAAAGTTTGGTTTTGTATTTTGGGTTTTTCTTTCTGCTTTACTTTCTTTATAACTTCCGTTAAAAATAATAGTGTTGCTGAAGAGTTTTCCTTCAAACCTTAGCAAGATATGCCCGGTTCTCCAGAGAGATGATATCTTTAGTCATTCCTGTACTTTATATGTCTACCTGCGGTATGACTTATGCTTATTTCTCTTGACCAAAGTGCAAACTCAATTTACTAAGGAAAGCCGACTTCCCTTCTCCTTTAAAAATTTGACTGTGCTTCTCTTATTGAGAGATTTATCTCATGTGTTCTACTTCTTTCTAATTTCTGTCTTGTTGATGCCAAAGTTTCCTAAATTATAGCTTTAAGAGAACATTCTCCTATCACCCTTTTTTGCAATGAGTCTGCATGAGCGTACACGTATGCATGAATGTTGCATGTGTGTGGGCACATGTGTGTATGCAGGTGTACATGTGTGTGTGTGTGTATACACAAAAATGTATAGTGTGTATATACATACATACATAGATGAAGGAAAGAGGTTATCACTGGGTTGCCTTCCTCAATTGATTTCTTCATATTGAGGCAAAGTATCTCACTTGAACCCAGAGCTCACTAATTTGACTGTTGTAGCCAGCCAGCATATTCTAGGGTATCCCCTCATCTCCTTTTTTTTTTTTTTTCTGGATGAGAAGATTACCATGTTTACCTGGCATTCATATGGGTTCTAGGAATCCAGATTCATGTCCATGTGTTTCTGCAGTAACCCTTTACCTACTGAGCCTTTCCCTAAGAACACTGTCCCTTATTAAACCCGACTCTGGACCCATTTAGGGTTCTTTCATATCATAGTTAATACCACGCATGTCATCTGAAATTACACTTGGCAATCTTCCCATACCTTTTATTCTTCAATCCTCATACATATTTACTAGACAGTAGTTCATTTGTGAGATCTTTGTATATCTTGTTATCTGCCATCTGGGAAGGTCTTGTGAAGCAGGACAGTCAAAAAAAGAACATTACATGTTGATGACTCGCTGACATTTAGTGTCATCTACTGCCAGGTTGACTGAACCTAGCCTTCCGAGATAGGCAGTACAAGTTTATCCATTACATTCATGGTGAATTCTCTTCTTATGAGACACCTGTGTCATTCCTGGGCTTTACCATAAGCAAAAAAAAAAAAAAAAAAAAAACTGTCTTTGACTAAAGAATCCACTCCTGGGGCTGGATAGAGTTTCTGCCTAACATGGAGGTAGGCACTGGTCAATACCAAGTACCATGCTCCCACCAAAATAATAATACATCTATGGACTGGAAGGTTTGAGTTAGCACAATAGAGTCTAAACTTAGTGGCTAAGAACTTTATAAATGATTATACTTTTGCCATTGTTTGCAGGAATAGTCTGGTCTGGACATAGTCTTGATTCTTGCACCATTGTGAGTGAATCCTGCCCATCCCTTCATTTTTCTCCTTATTTTCATTTTTTCTGTATTTTTGTATTTTCATCTTTATCCCCCTCAATTAAAATGTCAAGTGGGAGCATCCAGTTACCTGAGATAAGATCACATGCCCACACTGGTTACCAGACAGCAAGAAAAAAAATATTGTGAGATGAGCATGGTGTGTGTGTTTGTGTGTGTGTGTGTTTGTGTGTGTGTGTGTGTAAAGAAAGAGAAATAGGAAGAAACAGAATGACTTCCTACACAAAAATATATTTGCATATCTATGCATATGTAAGTGCACATGTGCACAAAGGCAGAAGCCCAAAGAAGACATCTTCCTCTAGCATTTTCTACCTTAGTGTTGTGACAGGGTCTCTGGGTCAAACCCAGAGTTCACCTCTTACCTAGACTGGCTGGTCAGCAAGCACAGAGGAACCTCCTATGCCTGTTCACAGTGTTTGGAATACAGACATGCACTGGTATACCATGTGGGATCATGGGTGCTAGGTACATGGATTTGGAGCCATCTATAAAACCCAGTTACTCTGTTTCTAAAATTTTAATTAGTATTTAGTTACCATTAAAACAATTTTGGGTGGGCACTGAAGAGATGGCTCAATGTTTAAGAGCATTGACTGCTCTTCCAGAGGACCCAGGTTTAATTCCCAGTGCCCACATGACAGCTCACCACTGTCAGTAGCTCTAGTTCCAGGGGATCTGACACCCTCACATATTTTTATCATCATATTTTGTTCAAATGTATTCTCTACACCAGTCCTCATCTCTCTCCCTGTATCATTCTTTCTTTTCTGTCTCATAAGTGTGTGTGGGGGGGAGAGTAAATGAATACATAATTTCTTAAATCTTCAAATGTTCATTATGTGTGTCTTGAAGTGCACAACTAGGAACTGAACAGATGGTTATTTTGGGTGTTTATTGCTTTTATAAAGGTCTAAAATTAAAGTTCCAGTACTAATGTCTCATAGCTCACTACTGCCTTAACTCCAGTTCAAAGACATCCAACACTCTCTTTTGGCCTCTGTGAAAACCTCTCTGCACATGGTGCCCATAAACTCATGGACATACACATACATGGATATAATCAATTTTTAAAATCATAACTAAATATTTGGGTAACTGATTTTTAAATATATTTTATGGGTTATCATTTTGAAACTGGAGACTCTATAAATATTATTTGTGTTTCTTTGAAAAGAAAAATACCTTTTTGGATGGGAAACTGGTAAGTGTAAGTTACCAATACCAACCCTAATGGTAGAATATCATTTGCAGTGCATTCAATGTAATACCAAGTACAATTTACATTGGGAACTTACTGTTTAGACAATATAATTGTAAATTTTTGTTGTTGTTTTTGTTTTTAAAGTTTTTCTTAATTATTTATTTATTATTATACACTGTAGCTGTCTTCAGTTGAACCAGGAAAGGCCATCAGATCTCATTACGGGTGGTTGTGAGCCACCATGTGGTTGCTGGGATTTGAACTCAGGATCTTCGGAAGAGCAGTCAGTGCTCTTACCCACTGAGCCATCTCACCAGCCCCCTAATTGTAAATTTTTTAAGTCAATGTAATTCCTCTTCACTATGCTTCTATTTTTGTTTGTTTGGTTTTTCAAGACAGGGTTTCTCATTTTAACCCTAGCTATCCTGGAACCTCTCTCCATAGACCAAGCTGGCCTCAAATTCAGAGATCCTCCTGCCTTTGCCTCATGAGTGCTGGGATTAAAGGTGTGCACCGCCACCACTACCTGGCTACAATACTTTAATTTTAAAATACGTGGCATAATTGTATTTTTTTTTTCCACAGACAAGCTAACCTCAATGAAGCTGCTGAGAAGTATTACGATCTGGCAGCAAGCCTGAGACCTAATGTAAGTCCTTCCCCAGTGAGCGCCATTAGTGAAGGTGGGATCCTCGAGCATGTGCTGGTATTCTTCATTGACGTGTCCTTGTTTCCTCTTTTCCTCCATGGTTTCTCTTTCTGAATACCCACTGTAGCTCTCCAGTCACATAAACTGCCCATTCTTCGTCTTCCCCAGAAATTTCTCTTTCCCCCTGGATAAATCACCACTAACTTTCATTATCTGAATGCAGGTTTGATCATTGCTAAATACTTGTTATTTGGGTGAATCTTTCCATTCTGTGAAAGCTTTTATTATTTCTTCAGTGATAAATACTCATTGTTTGTCTTTCGTCGCATTTAAGCCTTCAGCCTTGTACCCGTTTCACATTCTAAAACTCCTCATTTTTAATAACTCGACTTTCTGAGTTTATTGATAATGTTTTCATTACAAGTTTTCCCTGGGTAGTCTCAGTTGCAGAAAGTGTGATGGATATAAATTAGATCATTACTGTTGGAATAGAATTACTATTTATAAGAAGCCAAGAGCTGCTTTTATAGCTGCCTGACAAGCAGGGTTTTTTCACAGCACCAAATTTCTCTCCTGAACATTTATTCTCATATGCACTCTGCACCACTGCATAGCAGTGAAACCTTCTCCCGGGCTCTCCAAATGTAGACCATGCATTTGAGAAATGAAATTTTCAAACAATAATGAAAATGCATGTGTGGGCGTAGTATAAAGAATGAGCCAGTCTCAGTTCTTTATAGTGCCACATCTACTGGGCAAATGCATATACAAGGGCTATGTGGAGAAGGAGGCAGATTCCAGACCATGCAGTGGATTAGGGAAACAGTATAATCAAGTAATTGATACAGCATTGTGACTCCTGTGGAGGTTTAGTGTGGTGAGAGTGGAGACCTATGGGGAACTTGTGTGTGTTGGTTTCTTTCTTTGTTTTCCCCTTAAGATTGAACCATGAATATAAATCTCAAGTTTGATTTGTAGTTTTATGTTGTGATATAAACACCATAAAATATGTTGAGGCCTCATAACAAAAGTTGGATTGCCGTAACAAAACCATACACATTTGTTTATGATTTTAGGACAAAGGAATCTTCATACCCAAAGAAGGAAAGGGAAGATTTTTGTTTGTTTGTTTGTTTATTTTTTCTTATTTATATGGCCATTGGTATACAATTCAGTAATAAAAGATGGGGAGATTCAGATGCTATAGATGAAAGAGACCAGGCAAGCGTAGGTGGTATACATGGAGGGGACCAGGCAGGTTCAAATGAAGTTATAGACCAAGGCAGTCATAGATTTTATAGACGGAGCAGACCAGGCAGGTTCAGATTTTATAGACCAAGGGACCAGGCAGGCACAGATGGTATAGCCGGAGGAGACCAGGTATGTGCACAAGTTGTAGACAGAGAGGACCAGACAGGTTTGGAAATTACAGACGGAGGGGACTGCAGCAAGGCCCAGTTGCTCAGATTCTTCTCTGTCCCATCATCAGAAATAAAGATGTAAACGACTACCTTAGTACCTCCTTTACAGGAGAGAACACAGAAAGGTCTTGGAACCACCGTGCCTGGATTGCCTACTCCGTTCCCTCTATCTCCCGTATTCAGTTTTCCAAGATGCCGTGTGTTCTGCAACAGCTGTTCTGAACCACTTCCCATAGTTAGCAGACTCCTGAGGAACTGACAATCTGTTTGCAACAGGAGAAAATAATCCTAACGGCAAGTGCAGTGACAGCTAAAGATTATTGTATGCTCATCCGTCACTCACTTTGCTAGTTACTTCGTGAGAATTTGTTTATTGCTGCTTTTGTGTCCTAGACAGTGCTGAAGGGTGGAGAAGCTCATGCCTCGCCTGGCAGCACAACTTTGTAGAGTCACTTTATCATTTAAAAGAAAAAAGAAAGCTTAACAAAGTTTAAAGCGGGTGGGGGTGGGGAGGCTAAGCAGCAAGAGGGCATACACATTATCTATTGGTAAGCCAGCAAAATAGTTTGTTTACTCATTTTATATGTTTGGTGAGGACCAGGTCCTATTGTAGGCACTGGGGACAGAGCGTTCCTGGCAGGAACTTAAAACGGGGCTGGAAAGAGGGAAGAAATGCAGCAGCTACCTAATACCTCAGAGAGTGCTGCATGTTTGCAGAAAAATGAAGCTGTGCAGAAGTTAGGAATGTAACACACACGCGTACACACACACACACACACACACACACACACAAACCTGTAAATTCTCACGTTTAACACCTTTGTGTAGTTTTTCAAGCAGTCTTTAAAGACTTTAAAGAAGTCTTATATCTGAAGTCACACTGAAGGCAGGAAATGGAGGGGTCTGCTTTCCTTTCATGGATGTTGATCAACATACATTCTAAACCTATGTAAACTACATGATAATTAAGATGAGCTTTTAATCATTGCAAATCAGGTCCTTTGAATGTTACATTTAATAATGTTGTGTGATTGGTTAGAAGATGATCTTTTTTTATTAGTTATTTCCTTTATTTACAACTTTAATGATATCTCCTTTCCCGGTTTCCCCTGTGGTAACTCCTTTTCCCTTCCCCCCCAACCTCCTGCTCACCAACCCACCCTCTCCTGCTTCCTGGCCCTGGCATTCCCCTACAGTGGAGCATAGAGCCTTCACAGGACCAAGGGCCTCTCCTCCTATTGATGACTGATTAGGCCATCCTCTGCTATGCATATGCTGCTGGAGCCATGAGTCTCAACATGTGTACTCTTTGGTTGGTGGTTTAGTCCCTAGGAACTCTGATGGTACTAGTTAGTTCATAGTGTTGTTCGTCCTAAGGGGCTGAAAACCCTTCAGCTCCTTGGGTCCTTTCTCTAGCTCCGTCATTGAGGACCCTGTGCTCAGTCCAATGGATGGCTGTGAGCCTCCACTTCTGTATTAGTCGGGTACTGTCAGAGCCTCTCAGAGACAGCTATATCAGGCTCCTGTCTGTCAACCAGCACTTGCTGGCATCCACAATAGTGTCTGGGTTTGGTGATTGAATATGGGAAGGATTCCCAGGTGGAGCAGTCTCTGGATTGTTCTTCCTTCAGTCTCTGCTCCATAGTTTGTCTCTACAACTCCTTCCATGGGTATTTTGTTCCCCCTTCTAAGAAGGATCAAAATATGCACAGTCTTCCAAAGTCTTTCTTCTTGAGTTTCTTGTGGTTTGTGGATTGTATCTTGGGTATTCTGAGCTTCTGGGCTAATGTCCACTTATCAGAGAGTACATACCATGTGTGTTCTTTTGTGATTGGGTTACCTAACTCAAGATGATATTCTCCAGATCCATCCATTGACCTAAGAATTTCATAAATTCATTGTTTTTAATAGCTGAGTAGTACTCCATTGTGTAAATGTACCACATTTTCTGAATCTATTCCTCTGTTGAGGGACATCTGGGTTCCTTCCAGTTTCTGGATGTTAAAAAATGGGGTACAGAGCTAAACAAAGAATTCTCAAATGAGGAATACTGAATGGCTGAGAAGCACCTAAAGAAATGGTCAACATCCTTAGTCATCAGGGAAATGCAAATTAAAACAACCCCGAGATTCCACCGTACACCAGTCAGAATGGCTAAGATCAAAAACTCAGGTGACAGATGTTGGTGAGGTTGTGGAGAAGGAGGAATACTCCTTCATTGCTGGTGGGATTGCAAGCTGGTATAACCACTCCTGAAATCAGTTTGGTGGTTCCTCAGGAAACTGGACATAGTACTACATGAGGAACCAGTTATATCACTCCTGGGCATATACCCAGAAGATGCTCCAACATGTAATAAGGACACATGATCCACCATGTTCATAGCAGCTTTATTTATAAAAGATGATCTTTATCACAGTCCAACAGCATAGGGAAAAAAAAGTGTCGGAGCTGTCCAGCCTCTGAAAAACAAAAATATGTCTAGGTGCCACAGAGTATAAGTCTGACTTATGGAGTTGCTTTTTAAAAAAATGACTAGCCAGATCATAAAATCAATATTTAATCTCCAAAGCAACGCCTTTTTTCCAAGAGACCCCAAAATATTTCATCATCAAATTGCTTTTGAAAATGCATTTATTCAAATGATCCTTTTCATATCTGTTAAGATTGCTTTTTATCGGCTTTGTTATAAAGTTTCTGTTTGACAAAAAGTAAATGGTGTTTTAATTGATAGATCAACAGATGTGCATTTTTGCCAATTAATTTTTCTATTTGCTTGGCTTTTCAGTTGATACTCTAATGTATATAAAGTGCCATTGAGGCCCAAATGGTGGAATTACACACCCTGTCACTAGTGTTTTGTTTTTTTTTTTTCCCCGAGATAGAGAACTATTTGAGCAACAGCTATAACTTATTGGGGATCCTGAATTTGATCTAAATGGAAGCACCTGCCCAACATATATCTTGCTGTTCATTCCTTTTGTCCATAAAAGCATTGTTCTTGCTGCAGTTAATTTAACAAATGCCATAGTTGGTTTCTTGATTATATGAGAGAGGAGACCTAATAGATAGCAATTCTCCTGGCCTGTTTAAATAGATCCATTTCCTTTTTTTTTTTTAAATTATTATTTTGCTCATCTACATAATCAGCCAAACTTACTCTCACTTTTCATAAAGTTTCTCTTCTGTTTGAGTCAATAAATGCCATTTTCATTGTGGTCATTGGGGTGCTGCTTATGAGTAACTAAAAGTCTTAACAGGGCTTATGTGGGGCCATACTGTGTAATGTAAAGTGAGTGGCTTGTGTGCTACCCTTGTTACCACCATATTGAATAAGTTATTGATGGAAATGGAGAGATGGTTCAGTGGTTAAGGATGGGTTCCCTACAGCCATTTCAGTACAACCCCTCTAACTCCAGTGCCTGGGATGCCCTCACTGGCCTCCAAGGCCACTGTGCTTATGTGCATAACCTTCACTCCCACCAATACACACATGTACGACATAATTTAAAATAAAATCTCCTTTTAAAAAGATTTTTATTTCTGAGACATACTTATTTCTTAGTAAAATACTGATTTCATTAATTTTAATATGCCCTTTAATTTTTATTCTCCCAAAGCACATTGTTCTACAGAATTGATGTTGAAAATGGATTGACCTTTGGTAGTGTAGCTTCAGTGATAAAAGGTTGAAATAATGAAACCAGTCTAGATGATTAGGAACATTACAGAGTTTTAGACTTAGCTTTGTCTGCTGCTGCAGTACCCAGTATGTGTCCTTATTGGAGTGTAAAACTCGAGGATTTTGATCGTTCCCAGCAGACATCATTGGTATATTTGCTATAGTATGTCATATTCCATCTTAAGTTCTTCCTTAGCAGATATTATGTAGAAATTGTTCTAAAAGTCAAGCTCTTATTCCACTAAAGCATTTGGTTTTTATTTTTTGGTTTTGGTTTGGTTTGTTTTGGTTTGTTTTGGTTTTAGTTTTTTTTTTTTTTTT
>NW_022196910.1:32441494-32461081 GCF_008632895.1 Mastomys coucha | reverse complement strand
TGCAATAAGAAAAGGTTTTTTAGCAACATAGGGTTTGTTAGTTTTTTGGTTTTTATAAGTAAGTTGAGCTTTGTGCGGAATTAACTCTGTGATGATCCTTTTCCATCTACCTCCCCCATTCACTTAAGCACATCAAAAACTGCTGACTCCTGAGAACTAGGGAACATTTAAAGGATACTACTTTGTTCTTTGATTGGGAATGATGCCAAAGTCTGCATTATCTTAGGGATAAAAGACTTAATGTGATGAATGGGGAATTTGCATGGTACAAAGTCACCTACCTTTACTTAACTTCTTATTCACTCTGGAGTCCAGAGGGCAGAATTACCAGTGCTTGGGTTTTTAGGGCAGATTTGTTTATGGTGTATAGTCATCGCAGCCATTTTTAATTCAAGTGTCAACATTATATACGACTCTATGTCTAATGGAATAGAGTTTCACAGTTATGAAAATTTAACTCTGACCTTGAGAACCATACACTATAATGTAAGAAAGGGGAGGAGGGCAGGAATGTGAGTCTCACTACTCAAATATCAGAGCTGTAAATAATACTGTCTAATAAGGAGTTGTGCAGGATGTAAATTAGGTCCAAAATAAATGGATAGGAGAAATTACTTTCATCTGGGTTGACCTTAAAAGGCTTTGAATTGGAGTAGGGAAGCTGAAAGATCCTTGAAATGATAGAATTGTATAGATTTCAGCAAGAAGAGGAGAAGGAAGAGAATTGGAGCAGTGGGGTCATAGTATATAGAAAGGGAGGGAGAACAGTAGGAAAAATGGAATTGATAATTCACCGAAAACAGGTGAAATTCATTGAGTCTCAAAGATTTGAAGCCTCTACTCTATAATTTTTTGCAAACAGTATAACAGCAGAAAGTAGTAATTTAGCATGGCATAAAAACATGTATTATGTTCAGAGACATAGGATTGAAGAACCAGCCTTGGTAGAACCAAAGAAAAGATCATTGTAAGAGTAAGGCAGGCAAGAGTACGGGTGGGAACAGAGTGGGATAGGCAAAAGAGACATAATGCTAAGCAGTAGTTGACAGCATGTGAGAATGGAAATTGATTGTTCACAATAAGTCCTTACATTTTTAAATTAAGGTAACTTAGGAACAAAGGAATACCATAAACACAAATAAAATCATCAGAGTGGTGTATTTATTTCAAGAACACAATCTTATGTTTGAACTTAACATATTCTGAGTGAGTGTAAGGGTGTGTGGGTGTGCGTACCATTGTGTACACATATAGGTGTGTGCATGTGGATGAGAGCGGTTGTGGAGGCCAGCAGTTGAGTTTGTGTGCCTGCCTTTACCAATCTTCACTGTAGTTTCTGCAACACATTCTCTCATTGTACCTGGAACTCAGCAGTTCATTTGGGCTGGCTGGCCTGGCTGGCCTGGCTGGTCTGGCTGACCTGGCTGGCCTGACTGACCTGGCTGGCCTGGCTGACCAGCAAGCCCCAGAGATCCTCATGTCTACAGCTCCCTAGCTCTAGAATTAGAGAGTAACACAGTCATGCTTAAATTTTTACATGAGTGTTTAGGATCAAAGCCAGGTCTTTATGACTGGTTAAACATTACACTGGCTGAACTGCCTCCAGAATTACTTTTAAAAAATTAATCATTTTATTTCTTTACATTTCAAATAATATCCCATTTCTCAGTTTCCCCTCCACAAATCCCCATCCCATCCTCCCTCTTTCCCCTCCACTTTGCCTCTATGGGGAAGCTTCCCCACCAACTCACCCATTCCTGCCTCACTGCCCAGCATTCCCCTACTCTGGAGCATCAAGCCTCCACAGGAACGAGGGCTTCCCCTCTCACTGATGCCAGATTAGGCCGTCCTCTGCTACATATGTAGGTGGAGCCATGGATCCCTCCATGTGTACTCTTTGGCTTTTGGTTTAGTCCCTGGGAGCTCTGGGTGGTCTGGTTAATTGATACTGTTCTTCCTATGGGGTTGTAGTCCCCTTCAGGTCTTTCAGTCCTTCCCCTAGCTCTTCCATTGGGTAGATGTTCCTTTCAGGAAGCACTCTAGAGAAAGTGTATAGTTAAGGATGAAGATGTAGGAGTCATCTGCTGCAAGTAACCTTATCAGAAAAATGAGTAAAATGTGCCATGTAAAAGAAGGCATAAAAGGAGAGGAGATAATGAACTTCTAACTCTGGGAATTCCATCTGGCTGTGGGATAATGGAAACACCAAAGACAGATACAGGGTTTCAAAATCCTAGCTGATGAGCAGTGGACACTGCTAGAAAAGGCAAAGAAAAGCAAGGACATGACTGTCCACTGATGCAGAGAGAAAGATGCCCCGGTGGCCTCTAAGATTCCATTTTCATACTAGTGATGGGGACAATTTCAGGTACTAAGAAAATGAAGAGTAGTCATGGGGGCTCATTAAACATTCTGCATGAAAACTGTAGAGATTAAAAAAAGGAGGGACATAAACGTATAAATTTAAAAATAAAGATAGTTGTAAGAAGTGCGCACATCTAAATGTGATGCGAAAAATCTGTCTAAATACAAGAAGTAATGACGAAAATATTGAACTCTTAAAGAGTTGGTTTCTTCCTGGGAGACAGAAGAAAAAAGAATGTGATATCAACATAGTAACATAGGTGACAAAATGAATAGCCGGGGGACTGAGTTTATATAGTAAGGGAGGAGGTGCCAAGGAAATTAATATATGTGTCAGTTAGCTGTCTTCTGATAATAAGAAAGAAAAGGCTGAATTTGAGATTAAATACTCATGGATTCCTTAGAGCTTTGAGGTACACAAGAACCGATATTTCTTAGAGGTCTTGAGTAGCCATGCAAAACAAATAGCTGCCTGTTGAAGTGTGTGGTTTTTTTTTTTTTTTTTTAAGGAATGAGTCATTTTATACCTATAAATGGTTTTCTGAAATCACTTATGGACTAGACTTTTGACTCAAACTTATGACATGCACTACATGTTTTATTCATATACTACATTTCTTATTGGTATACTATTTCACAAAAACTTTAGATGTGTATTCATTGTATAAAAATTAATGGGAAAACATAACCTTAGATTATTTAATTGAAAGATTCACATCTGAGCTTTACCTTTCCCAGGCACTTTTTAAGTTGATTCCTGGATTTATAAGCAAAATCTGCTGCTAACCTCTCTCCTCTCTCCCAGTGTTGTAAGTCACAAGTTCAAAATGAGATATAAGGGAATTTGTTTTTTTAAAGACCAACTTTACAATGCCAAAGTGTATCTGGTTGAATAGTGTTCCTATTCTGTAGTATATTACTTTTAATTTATAATAACTTTATACAGTAAAAATGCTCATAGAATAAGGTAGGTGGGGCAGAATTAAGCACCCGTACTGGAAGTCCAGGCAGAAAAATTTGGAATTATTTGGGTTGTTCTGACATAAGAAGTATAAAATACCCTGAGCATAGAGTTGTTTTCTGGTGGGAATTCTATTTCTCAACCATAATTAGAACAAGAGACCGTGAAATTAGGTTAAGCTAGACAGATTCAGATTTGACTATATAAGGGATATTTTTTGGAGAAAATTATTGAGATCACCATTTTGTTAGGGGAAAAATGACAGGGTTAATAATAATTTGCTTGGGAAGCAGTTTAACCACATCTATGCTCATAGGAGGGGGAGGAACTGTCTGGTGTCTTCTGAAACTTTCCAAAATTTGCTGTGATGTGGAAAAAAATGTGTATCCTGCATCTCTAGACTTTTAAGCATTGAATAATTATATATATATATAATTTATTTATTTATATAATTTTATATATATATATGATATTTGTGTAGATTTGTGTGTATTCTAATTATGGTTGAGATATAGAATTCCCAACAGAAAGCATATGTGTGTGTGTATGTGTATAAAAATAACCAAATCAGTTGTGTAAGTAAAAAAATATTTCAATATTGCACATAAATCTGTCACTGTCACAACTTTTCTATCAGTTTCAAACATATCTACATTTAGAATATAAATGATATTTTAAGTCACTGACAGTAACTATGGAAATTACAAGCAAAGAATAAATCATTACCTTATCCTTTCCATAGTTATATTCAGTTGACCTGAAGATATTATCAAATAAGGTCTTTGATAGACTTACATTCATTTCTCAAATATAGTCACCAAATTTTTCTGTTCCATTCATAAATACCTCTCTTCACTTTTGTGTGGCTATACATTTTAGAAATCAGATAACTAATTCTTGTCTAACTCCAGCAGGATCAGTATCAATGTTCTTCTCCCTGAGAGCTGTAGTTATGCTGAGATCAATCTCCCTCCACCCATATTTCCATGGAGACATTTCTCTCTGGAGATCTCTTTTCCAAATTATACTTTTCTATTCCTTTATTACAGAGTCTAGCTCCTGATGCATTCATTTCTCTCTACTTACATTTTCTTTTCTTTCGTTGTATTCTATTTTGCAAATGCGAGATAAACCAGAACAAAACTGTACCTCTGAAGTGGCTTTAGCTTTTTTCTTGTTTATCTGATTTTCCAAGTCACATAATTAGAAGACACTGGGGGTAAGAGAAGTTCATTTGTTTGCCGTTGGCGTGAGCAATTTGTAGCCCACTCTGGGGACCTAAGCTAACTTTACAGTTCAGGAGGTATTGTTTTCTTTCACAATCCATATGCAATCTATTTCAAACACAATTTGAAAATTATGTACATATGTACATGTGTGTGTATGTGTGTGTGTGTGTGTGTGTTAGTCTATTGCTAGATTCACAACAGAAAAGACTCTTCAGTGGAGGTAAGAGGTGGGTAGGAGCTTAAGTGGCTCTTGGCTATAAAGAAAATCAACTTTGAGTATTCTCGTTTAAGGAACATCAAACCTTGGGGGATTTCATTTAATTATATTCTCTAAGCATGTTTATTTTTACTACCATTTCTTTGAGGTGGTACCCTGGGTATGGATTTGTTGCTGTAACTGTGTGAGTCATGGGACCACACACTAAAATTACATCCAGTCCCTTCTCCTCTGAGAAATTCAACTCTTGGTTTCTTTGAAAATTCAAATGTCCTCACCACACTGGCCAATGTTCCCACCTGGGAGTCTGTGGGAGGATTCTGGGTACCATCTGCAGAGGGCCCTCCAATTCTCCCCAATCCCCCTTGGTCATCTCCACAGCTGCCTCCTCACTTTTTGAAGCTGTTATAGGTATGTATACTTTGGATCCTTGATTGAGAACAGAGAGCCTTTCCCCCAAAATGTACATACACTAAAACAGAAACAATAGCTGCTCATAAATCTTTATTCCCCCTTGTAATTTTACAGCAACAGTTTACTCTGTAGTTCTGAGTCTTCCATCACTCTCCCCTAGTGACAGGAGCCCTAATCTGGAAAAAGTATACTTCCTCCAAAAACCAGTAGGTTCAACAGAGTCAAGAAAATTTGTAGATTGGTAAATTCATTTCTGTTCTGGCCTATGTCCTTGATAAAGAAAATAAATACATCTATTATAAAATGTAAAGGAAGACTTTTTGTTAGCATTTACTAATTGCAGGAAATAATGGGCATCATTAATATTTTAGGCATATACCCAATGTACTTTGACCATAGTCATCCTGTTATGCTCTTTCACCTCTGCCTCCTCCTCTAGATTCCGAATAGGAGAGTAATATGTGATACTATCTTTATGATCTGGCTTATTTAACTTAACACAATGATCCTTAGTTTTGTCCTGCAAACATAATTCTGTTTTTCCCTATGACTAAGGGATATGTCATTGTATATCTTGGCTATGTTTTCTTTATTCAAGAGTCCACTGGTGAACATTAAGGCTGATTTCATAGTTTAGCAAGCTCTCTGAAAGGAGACATGGTTTCCACATGGCATGCCGATTCTAATGAAAGAAAGTCTTTATTTAAGGCTATTGTGATGGGTGTCAAGACTATTGTAATGTAGAAGAGAGAGGGAGGACTCAACTCAAATTTCACAGACATTCAAGGATTTCTTACAGCATGGTTCCAGAAGTAATTTCCCAACATAAAGCAGTTTGCCATACTGAATCATTATGCTAAAGGAATGGAAGAAATAGGATGTGGAAAAGGTGACTTTCTGGCACTTTCTTGGGTTTATCCAACTTTAATATGAGAGGAACCTTCCCTATCAGAGGACAGTGAATGCCCAGTCTCTAAAGAGGAAACAATATGGTGGAGAATCCGGACACAGAGGCCTTGTAATGCTACCCCTACCACCGACTGTTGTATTTGGTGCAAATCCCCCTTTTCTGTCTTATTTTCCATTTTTTACGCTTCATAAAATCTACCACTAAAAACACTGTAGTTATAATTGTCACATAAAGCATGGGCCAAATCACTGTACGTAGATTTTTTTTTTTTTTTTTTTTTTTTTTTTTTTTTTTTTTTTTTTTTTTTTTTTTTTTTTTTTTTTGGTTAATTTGCCTTGTCTTGCCTATTAGCATCCTACTAGTATACCAGTATCACTGTATCCCTAGTAGTGAGTCAAGATAGCTGAAAGGGAAAGATAACCTTCTCCTCCTACAGTAGCTAAGGGAGTAGGATGGGAGTAGGTGGGAGATCATTAGAAAACTTCAAGGCCAGAGAACTCCTGCATCTGACTTTCATGGGATTTTTGCTGCAAGCAGTTCAGATGATCAGGTACCTAACAAAAGGACAGGAAAGGAAATCAGATACTGAAGGTGATCAGATGGAAGGGCTATCTGACTGCATGGATTCCTACTGTGTGGATTCATCAACTGGAGTGGGCAAATGATAACAGGAAAGGATGAGACTTAGTCCAAAGATAGCTTTGGGAGCCTATTGAAAATTTGGTCCAAGATAGTCTTCATCATCCTGGATGACTGTTTTTCCACACTGAGCTGTGAAAGTCCTTGCTTCTTGGACAATCTCAGAATCAAATATTTGTCTTTTCTTAAGTGCATAGAAATAACAGTCTTGATAGGTCCTATAAGAGAAAGGAGGGCTACTTTTTAAAGGAAGGGTTAAAATTGTTATGTATACTGTTTTATCCTTTGCCTGCACATAACTGTTATTTCCTTTGACATTAATCTAGAAAATTACTGCCATGAAGAAAAACTGTAGTGAGGAGCTAGGGAGATGGCTCAGTCAAAAAATTTCCTACACCACTGGCACTAAGATCTGAGTTTAACTCCCCAGAATGCAGTTGGCTTATAGTGGTATATACCAGCACTCCAGAGTCTGTGAAGTAGGGGCAGACAAATGACAAATGACTCAGGTTCACTAACCATTCCAATCTAGTTGAGCCCATGACCTGTAGGTTCAGGGAAAGTTCCTGACTCAAAACATAAAGATGGAGGTCCATTGAGGAAAGATACTCGAACCTACACACTGACTTCCACATGCATGTAAATGTGCACGCAATCATACATTATTACCTTCAAGTATTTATACCAGACATTACACACACACACACACACGCACACACACACAACACACACACACATGCATATCCACAAAAGAAAAGAAAAATGTTGTCATATTATTTATATCACAAAGTTAAAACTATAGGGAATTCAGCTCTTTTGTCATTGAATATCTGTGTTTGAACAGCTCTTATTATTCCTATGGGGTTTTCATCTCTAGTTTGTGAGTATGTCACTTTCTTAAGTGATATTTACTAAAATAGCTCCTAGGAATGCAGCTTTACCACATGTGTGCATTTCCGTTTTGAAGCATAAATGGCAAGTTAAAAAGAGCAAATGTGGTGCCATTAACGATCCTGTGACAAGAAAGAATTTGAAATGGTCTCCTGATCACTAAATTACTTTCATTCGAAAATAACTCGCTGAGTTTAGTAATGCAGAATTTTAGAAGAGGAGCAATTTTGAAAAGATGGGTTACAGTGGTTTACCAGATGATAGGTATGAGCCACTCTCAATAATTCATAACTATAAGACATTAATTGCTAAATTGGATAGGGAGACAGTAAGCATTGCTTTTGCAATTGTGATGTAGCAGACCTTAGCAATTTCTAGGAGCCATAGATGTACAAGAATTTTCTTTCTCATCAGTTTAAGTTACTCTGCCCTGGCAGCTAAAGACACAAGGCATGTAAGAGATAGATGGACTATCTTTATGAAATCTTTTGCTGTTCTAGTTTGTTTTTCATTTCATTAATTTAATGCAAAAATTAATTTCATATTAATTTAATATGAAAGTGAGCATCTGAAATCCTTGCCAGATACTAATGCCATTACCTTTGAGAAAAAATATTTCATGTATTTAGTACATTTAATACTATGTATTCAAAGGGAAGGGTTGTTTCTCTCTTTAACAGTATTGAATTGTTTATGTTTAAACTATTATAATTGCCTGTAACCCTTTCTTTTTTTTCCCCTTCTCCTGAGCTCTTTATTTTAACCACATGTTAAAAATCAAAATTACAATAGTATATACTCCCTCATAACCAGTGATACTTCTTTACTTTGATGGATATAGTTTTACTTGATACCAGAAATAATAAAAATTATATGTGAAAGGCATCAATACATATATAGTAAAGGACCAAAGCATTTTTTCAAATGAATTTGTATGGCTCAACTGCCTTAGGCAACAAACCTGCGAAACATGGCTATTTTATTTTATAAACTTTCTTATGGGAAAAAAGATTTATACTTAGAATTTCTAATTTCCCACCTGTATTGAGTTGTCCTTCCTTTGCGTCTCTCTCATGTCTTTGTATAGTTTTCTCAAGATAGCGTTGGGAATGGCAAATTCCTTGGGTCCTGAAGAAGGAATTGCTTTGCTACCCAAACAGGATTGTACTCTTTAATCAGTCTAGGAAATCTTTACAAGAAACACATGCTTCTGCTGAGTGCTTCCTTCATCGCATAATAGGACATTATCATTTGATTTTCCAGTATGCTAATTGGCACCATAACTCCCAAACATTTCCTATATCTAGGGAACGCTTATGAAGAACAGATGATGGATTATAACCCTGCACAGTGCAACACCATATCATTGCTTTAAACGTGTTATCATTGCATCTGAATTCGTCTAAACCATGAACACTGAATGATGAAAAAGAGGAGAACATTCACCTAAACAAGAACAAAGAACATTGCAAACTGAGTATCAGGGCATAGGGCTGGTATCTCCTCACCCAGGAAACTGGGCAGGCAAATTGTAACTTCAAGGCCACCTACTCTTTATAGCCACACCCTGATTCAAAACCAGAAAAGAAAAAGTTTTTTAATCCCAGAATTGTAGATCTCTATTTCTGTGTACATTATAAATTATTACATAGAAGAAAATATGAATGTGTTCGACAACAGAAAGTTAACAGTATTTTTTCATTAATAAATTTCAAACCAGGGATAATAGCACCTATCTAACGCATAGGGAGGCAGAGGCAGGGGAAGCTGCTCTGACTTCCAGGCCAGACAGAGATATATAGTGAGCTCCTATCTCTAAAATAAAATAAAATAAAATAAAAATCAACATCTGTGCTGATCAAGGGTTAAACTTTCAGTTCTCATTAATGTGATGTTGTGTACATCTGGAGTTCAAGGGCAGTTTGAGCTATATGAGCATAGTGAGTTTCAGGCCAGTACAGGCTACAGGCAGAATCTTGTAAAATTATCTTAAAAATGTATATGCCCCATTTTTGATATATGGGGAAAATGGGGCAGACTAATTTGCCTGGCAGTCCTACAAGAAAGGTCAGCATGAAAATCTAGATAATCGGATCTGTCTGGGCCATCCGATGCCCTGAGCAGACCTTGGGCAATCCCACATACTCTGCAGGAAGTCCCACAACACCCAGAGAAAGCTCCACTCCCAGGTGCTCTGACATGCCCAGGATAAGAGGTAAAGAGGACACAACATCTGTCACATCACCAGGAGTAACTGGGACAAGCAGGACCCAGGCACACAGGAACTCCACCAGCCCAGTAGCACTGGTTCCTTCCGGTCTCTCTAGGCCAGTGTCCTGAGCAGGCCTTGAGTGCAAACTCCACAGCCAGTCCCACAACACCCAGAGGACACTCCACTCCCAGGAGCTCTAACAAGCCCAGGATCCCAGGATCCCAGAGACAGCCTGATTCTGAGGAGTTCTGACACAACCAGGGTTACAGGAAGGATAGGCTCCAGTCAGATTTAGCAAGGGCATATGGCACTAGAGATGACCAAATTTGGGGGGCAGGGGCACAGGCATAAGAAAATAAACAACACAAACCAAGGTTAGTTGGCATCATCAGAACCTAATTCTTCCACCATAGCAAGTCCTCGACACACCATCACACCGGAAAAGCAAGATTCAAATCTATACTATACCCAGCAAAACTCTCAATTAACATGGATGGAAAAAACAAGGTAATCCATGACAAAACAAAATTTACACAGTATCTTTCCACAAATCCAGCCCTACAAAGGATAATGGATGGAAAATACCAACTTAAGGAGCAAAACTACACCCTAGAAGAAGCAAGAGAGTTGTCTTTCAACAAACCCACACAAACCTAATTCTACCTCTTATAACAAAAACAATAAATAGGAAGTAACAATTACTTTTTCTTAATATCTCTTAATATGAAAATTAATATTACCAACATATCCTAAACGATTGAAATCCAATAATATGAGGAATTAGAAATTTGTTGACAGTCATCCAATGGTCTCTATAATTTGATAATTGGAGAAATAGGTCCAATTTTGTATAATCCATATATTCTTTCTGCTTGTTTGTACATGACAGTGTACCCCATAATGGTCTTGAGATCTTGCTTCTCTTATCTCAGCCTCCCTAGTAGTATTATTGTTTATTTCATGTTTTTACAGTATACTATGGTTTTCAGAACAGCTTACATATTTCAAAATTATACAGCCAAAAGAAATGTAGACAATTAAATTGGGAGGTGGCTTATAAAAGAACAACAAAGAGTGAGACTGAATGCTTTGCTTGATGTTTGTAACTCTTGTATCCATTCTGAAGAAGAAGACTTTATAATTTAATCTTTCCCTGAGATGAATGCTTTTCCAAATCATCACAGCCAATCAACCAGATTCTTCACCTAATGTCTGTGCCACCCTCCAAGAAGAATCATTGTTCATTGAAATAGTTGGTGAATGACTTTATGGATAGACCATCTTAATACACACCCCATTTCATAAATGAATGTAACCTGTTCTCTGTGGACTGAGAATAAAGTCATTCACTCAAGTCAGCTAGCTTTGACCATAGCAGGAAGTCTGTATCCAAAAATCTTGGCTACAATTCATTCCTTGGTGCAGCAGAACTGTCAAGTCTCAGCTTAGCTACAATGGAGGTAAAGTCCTTTGGTGATGTGAGGGTCATTGAAGTACTGCCTTATTACATTGAAATCCAATGTCTAAAAATTTTTCTTATTTTGGGCTTGTACCACAGTAAAAGCCAAGATTTTAAGCTCTACTAAATACAAAACAAACAAGCAAAAGAAAAAAGACTTTATAAATTTATGTTCATTTAAGAAAATACTAGTAGTGATGTATTATTTTAAAATATGCAGTTAATATGTTTGGAGTTATTTAAAATTTATATTGAGAAAAATTTATGTATTTTCAGTATTGCTGTAGACAAGCATTTACATAAGACTCTTAAATTGATTGTTTTATATCAAACAACTTTTATAATACTCATTTTTTATTGTTATAATATTTTATAAATTTTAAAGAATATGGCAAAAAAAGGTATTGTAGGTATTGAAGGTTGGTCTCTGGGAAGAGTTGGGGTACAAAAGGGAAACAAGAATGTGATTTAATTCTATTTACTTAAAATATGTTTTTAAATGTTAACAAATTCAGATAAATTGAAATCATGAATCTTTTATCATCATAATGCAATAAAACTTAAATCAATTTAAAAAAAAAGAAAATCTAGATAATCTAGCTTTAGCAGGTGTACTCTAAACTCCTTAGTTTTTTTATATAAGTATTCATGAAAAATTCAATGAAATCTCACAAAACCCAAGGGAAAGAAATAGTGAACCAATACTTGTTTAAATGTGATGATCCACATTTTGACAATAATTGTGTACTAACTATTTTGAGGGGGGTGCAAATGAGCAAACTGATGGATTCTTGAGATGAATTTACAGTGTCTTTAGCCTATTCTTATATCCACCTTTGTTAGACACATTGTGACAACTCCCTGAGAAAAGTAGTTTGAATATAACAATATTTACTGTGATTGCCTCTAAAGGCATTATAGTCTAGAGTTGGCTGGTTCCGTTGCAGCAGTCCTGGGATAGTACAGCATGTTAACATAGCTGCAAGACATGGAGGAGGAAAGCTGCATATCTCACTGTAGCCAGGAAGAAGACAAAGAACCAAGCAAAGCTATCTCCCTTAAACACTTCACTCCAACCAGGCCCATTTCCCAGCCTACTGAGCATGAACCCATCACATGTAGAGTTAGCACCTTTATGGCCCAGTCATTTTTCATCATTGGCCACAGCTGGGGACTACATTTTCATCATATGATCCTTCCATAGGACATTTCAAGTTGAAATCTTAACTATACCCTCACCGCCCATGGTTCCTGGATCTTGCTCAGAATAACACTGGAAAATGAAAGGGCACAGATTTTAAGGCAGAAAGTAGTGTCTATCATTGTGTCTCCTATATGTCAGTCTCCATGATAGACCTGGCAGATATAATGAGAAAATTTCATTCCTGCATGTAAAAAGTGCATGTATGCTATTGTCAAGAGGCTTGGCATTTAGTTGGTTTTTAGTTTTGTTTTGTTTTGTTTTGTTTTTTAGTAATAATCATTCTTTCACAGAATCATAGCATCTTTGGCAAACTTGTATGCTACATAAAATTGCAAGAACTCAATCTGTATTGCATCTTCAAAGAGAAGGGACATCAAGAGATCTAGTAGTTATTTTGAACTGCTTGAAACATATTGTGTATTTTCCTTTAGAATGACTCATGCAATCCCAGGAAATATGCTTCTCACAAGAATCTCTAGAAAGAATTTATTTCCTTTTCCTTGCTAAACCTTCAGAAAACTCTGAAGTTGACTGAATGGTTTGATACGATGTTGCTCCAGTGTTGGGAAGGGCAGGTATTTTGTAAAAGAGATCCTTAACCAGCTGTTTCTTTGGAAAGATCACTAGTGACTTTGTTTCTTGTTGTTGTTTTTATGTTTTTGCTCTTTTTGTTTGTTTGCTCATTATTTTAGTAGCATGATAGAATGACTCAATGCTATGAAATCACATCTCTGCCATATGGTTATTACGATAAACTTAGAGATACATTTCAGAGTAAGTTTATTTATTAAACTTTTAGAATTTCATATCTGGAACTAAGTATTTAAATACACAGTAATCCAAACATCCCTTGAATGCATATAGAGTAGTGTGCATTTACATTTTTAAAATTTGGCTTATGAAGGACAGCATCACCCTACTTTGAAATGTGCCAGGATTATGTCATTGCTGTGACTGGTTTTTTTTTTTTTTACAGTGTTGAAGATTGAAACCAGAACTTAGTATATTCTAGATAAATCCTCTACCAAGCCTTCGTACCAGAATATGCTGAACTGGTTAAAGGTTTTTAAATCACTTTAATGAAGTTTAATTTGTCATGAGAGACTAAAAATTCCACTGAGTCAGAATTGACACCGCATGTTTTCACTCAGATGAAAAGAATTAAGCTGTCTGACATTTCCATGCTATGTATGAGTTCCTCCTTTATAAACACCTCCACCATATTTAGCAGCTTCAGCTTCACTGTACGATAATTACTTAAGTACTCAGTACTTTGAACAGGAAGACATCAGCCAACTTAATTCTTTGAAAACTTGCTCTGAATGTTCATCTTGGGTTTCAAGGGAAATGTACTCCTCCAATGTATGCTGATCACTTAAGATGTGCTAAAAAATGTGACAGTTGATAAAAGTTCCGAAGCTCTGCCAGACAAGCATATGTGACTGATGGCTTCAGCACAAGCCAAGGTCAAGAGTGCAAGCCAAATAAATGCCAAGCATTATAACACACTCCATCACTGAAGTTTGACCATCAAAGAGCAATTCATCACTTCAAGCTGTCAAAACCTATTTTGGTTTTCTCTTCCCCGTTCAGAGGGGCCTGGCCAAGGATCAAATGCATCAGAGCTATTTTGAACTAAATATTTTGACACAGTAGTAGTACATAAAGTGATGTGAACCTTGACATCTGTACAGATTAACTTTTAGATACTTCTAGGAATAGGCATACTTCACTCTCGATATATTATATGTCAAAAACTCAGTATTTTTTTTTTCATAGGCACAAATGACATCTAGTTTGTGAAATATTGAAAACGGTATCGCATCGTTTATATATGATGTCATTGCGAAAGTTGTCCACCTCCAGCATGACATCCCACACAATTTTTTTCTTGTCTGAATGTACAGCATATAAGATTGTCTTTCTAGAGACTATTATCTATTATACATCTACTATATATCTATTAGACTATAAATAGGGTTAATCCCACCAGTAGAGAATAAGATCGCTACCACAATTTAAACTCAAATTGGAGGCAAGTTTTAATTAAATACAGTCCAGGAGATGAACTTTCACCCCTGAGTTCCCAGGGAAATGGCCATACAGACTGCTTGCATACCTCCTGCCTACATCCAATCATGGCCAAGCATACATCCTGATATTTTTCTTGCCCATGTGCCTCCTTCCTACATGTGATCAAGCACATCTGGGGCAAATGGGTCAAATAAACATAGGACAAACAGGAACTTATTCTTAACTGTAAACAGAACTCTTAACCTGCAAGGTATATTTTCCCTTTTTTTGTATCACAATCACTTGCCTAAATAATATCACTTTTATTTTATTATTTTTATCTGATATGCAACCCCTATAAAAGGGTCTTGGCCCACAGGTTAAGAATCTCATCTCTAGACATTGAAACTCACCCCTTCTTCCAGTTGCCATACTTCCATCCATAAATCAGTTGGCTTGCCTAGGCATTGTCTCTAGTTCTTGTTCAAACATTACCTTATACCAGCCAATTTTTGCATCTTCACACCCCTTCTGTTTTCATGTTGCACATCACCATTCACATCTGGAGTCCTCCTTGTATCTTTGTGGTATCCACCTCTTCTCTCTTAGTCATGAGCTCACGGCGGCAGAGAGCTGGTTCTCTCTACTACATTTCCTAGCACAGACGTGGGGATCCTGTAGGTCTTTTGCTATCACTGCTGAGATATCCATAGTTAGGGGTTTACTGCTGTGAACAGACACCATGACCAAGGCATCTCTTATAAGGGCAACATTTAATTGGGGCTGGCTTACAGGTTCAGAGATTTAGTCCAGTATCATCAAGGTGGGAGCATGGCAGCATCCAGGCAGGCAAGGTACAGGAGGAACTGCTAGTTCTGAAGGCTGCTGGGAGAAGATTGGCTTTCAGGCAGCTAGGAAAAGGGTCTTAAAGCCCACTCTCACAGTGATGCACTCCTCCAACGAAATCACACCTACTCCAACAAGGCCACACCTCCAAATTGTGCCACTCTGTAGGCCTAGCATATTTAAATCACCACAATAGGAGAACGTTCTCCACTGTGTTCTGTTTTCTATATTTTATAGTATAGGCATCTTATGCAGTTGAGTGCAGTTGTAATGTTTTAAATAGGTCATGCAAATCCTCTTGTCCGTCAGTAAAACCTGGCCTAGGAAGTAGAGGCCAACCAGAGTCTGGGATGCTCAGCTCCAACATGGTGATTGTTTACAGAGCTGACAATTAGACCACAACATAGCAAAACCGACTGCCAAGAACACACTGAAATGAGGAACTTCACAGTGTACTTCAAGGGAAATTCAAGTGATTTTTAAGAGGATCTCAAAAATGAGATGATTTTTAACTCTTGTTGAATGAAGAAACTTGAGGTTCTCTCTCCTTATTCATGGTGTTTTCCATGTCTTTCACCATCAGGAGCTGTCATGGTAAATTGAACATGGAATCATTGCCCATTTTAAGTGTTTTCCCCCAAGGGTCTCTCTTGGTATAGCCTTAAAGTGTGACCCTCTTGTCTCTCAAGTGCTGGAATTAGGGGACCATACCACTAAACCCAGGTTATTTAAAATGAATTTATCCTCATGAGATCTAGCTTTGTTCTTGTGGCTTGGTCTCCCATTTGGTGTTTCATTTCTGGAACTCAGTCCATAGCAGAAATTATAACAAATCGAACAGAAAGAGCAGAAGTCTCTAGGTGTCATCTGTAGGACTATGCTTGCATAACAGAATGGACTTTTATATTATTATCTAGAAGAGCATGGTCTGGTGAAAAACATGCTTTAGAGGCCTCGTACCACTCTTGAAAAAGATAGTTTCTTACAACAAAGGTTGATTTTGTTACCCTTGGAGATGACTTTAAAATGGGCAGTGTTTTCTTTTTTTCTTTAAACAACCCCAAACGAATATCTCTGCAGTTCAGTAGACAATTTACCTTATACAAGATTTTTTACTCTTTTTTCTTTCTTTTTAAAGATTTATATATTATTATACATAAGTACACTGTAGCTTTCTTCTGACACACCAGAAGAGGGTGTCAGATCTCATTATGGGTGGTTGTGAGCCACCATGTGATTGCTGGGATTTGAACTCAGGACCTTTGGAAGAGCAGTCAGTGCTCTTACCCACAGAGCAATCTTGCCAGCCCAAGATTTCTTTACTCTTAAAAAACACAGAAACATATATCTTGGGTATTCCAAGCTTCTGGGCTAATAAACCTCACTCAGGATATTTTCTAGGTCCATCCATTTGCCTAAGAATTTCATGAATTCATAGTTTTTAATAGCTGAGTAGTATTCCGTTGTGTAAATGTACCATATTCTGTATTCATTCCTCTGTTGAGGGACATCTGGGTTCTTTCCAGCTTCTGGCTATTATAAATAAGGCTGCTATGACCATAGTGGAGCATGTGTCCTTATTACATGTTGGAGCATCTTCTGGGTATATTACCAGGAGTGGTATAGCTGGGTTCTCAGATAGTACTATGTCCAATTTTCTGAGGAACTGCCAAACTGATTTCCAGAGTACCAGCTTGCAATCCCACCAACTAGGGAGGAGTGTTCATCTTTCTCCACATCTTCATGAGAATCTTCTCTCACCTGAGTTTTTGATCTTAGGCATTCTGACTGGTATGAGGTGGAATCTCAGGATTGTTTTGATTTGCATTTCCCTGATGACTAAGGATATTAAACATTTCTTTAGATGCTTCTCAGCCATTCAGTATTCCTCAGTTGAAAATTCTTTGTTTAGTTCTGTACCCCATTTTTTAAATAGGGTTACTTGGTTCTCTGGAGTCTAACTTCTTGAGTTCTTTGTATATATTGGAAGCTCAAGAAGAAGGAAGACCAAAATATGGATACTTTGGTCCTCCTTAGAAGGGGAAACAAAATAACCATGGGAGGAGATACAGAGACAAAGTGTAGAGCAGAGACTGAAGGAAAGACCATCCAAAGACTTCCTCACCTAGGGACCCATTCCATATACAGTCAGCAAACCCAGACACTATTGTAGATGCCAACAAATGCTTGCTGACAAGAGCCTGATATAGCTGTCTCCTGGGAGGCTCTGCCACTGCCTGACAAATACAGAGGTGGATGCTCTCAGCCAACCATTGGACTGAGCACAAGGTCCCCAATGGAGGAGCTAGAGAAAGGACCAAAGGAGCTGAAAGAGCTTGCAGCCCCATAAGAGGAACAACAGTATGAACCAACCAGTACCCCCAGAGCTCCCAGGGACTAAACCACCAACCAAGGAGTACACATGGAGGGACCCATGGGTCCAGCTGCATATGTAGCAGAGGATGGCCTTGTTGGACATCAATGGAAGGAGAGGCCCTTGGTCCTGAATAGGCTCAATGCCCCAATGTAGGAGAATGCCAGAAAAGGGAAGCGGGAGTGGGTGGGTTGGTGAGCAGGGAGAGAGGGTGTGGGATGAGGGTTTTCAGAGAGGAGACCAGGAAAGGGAATAATATTTGAAATGTAAAGAAAGAAAATATCTAATAAAAAATTTAAAAACACAGAAACATTCTAGTGCAGTAATTGTGTGTGTGTGAGTGTGTGTGTGTGTGTGTGTGTGTGTGTGTGTGTGTGTACGAGTGCACGCGCTCATGTGTGCTCGCTCAAATGTGCTTATCTATATGAAAATTGGGATAGGAATATGAGCCAATTCTTTTAATACTTATTGGTCAGCTTTATGAGAGAGAAAAAGTCTAGAAATCATAGTTTATTTCCCTTTGTAAATGACAGTGCATGACATATTTTGAAATTTTAGCCACAATAAGTTAACAACTCCAGGTAAGGAGGAAATAACAAAAATGTGAGGTGCCATGAGACACAAGCCTGAGAAGGAATGTATGTCATAGACCTAAGTCTATGTTCAGGGTTGAACATCAGCTGTCTTACCGACAGCTGAAGGAAGGAGAGGAAATCCTGTGTGCTACGGGAGAAATAACCTGACTGTGAGCTATCTGAGATGTTTCACACCTGAGTCTGAGCACCTGCAGGCCTGAAACAGATCATGCACTGGACACTAACCATGGCATTTTGTGAGTCCAAGGCCAACCTAGGTTATAATTTAAGATCAAAGAAGGAGGGAGGGAGAAAGGAAAGGAAGAAGGAAGGGAAAAAGTTGGGAGGGAAAAAGAGACTATAGACATTAAAGTAGCAGGCTGCTCAATCATGCTTACCTTCTGTGAGAATGCTTGTTGTAAGCTAGCTTTAGCCCAGTGTGTGGCTGGCCAGTTAGCACATCTGTTCAGTAGGATTTCAGGGACCAGGGTATTATTGGCATCTCCTGTGTGGAGGGGACTGATGGCAAGGTCTTCATTTAGTTTACTAAATCATAGTGAGTGAGTTGTGGGACTCACTGTGAAGACCAAAGTGACATCATATATGAAAAACAAAACAAAACAAAAAAACCTTCCTCCTCTCCTTACAGAGAGCTCTGATTACATGCCCACTCTGATGCCTGATTATATGTGGTGTTGGGTGTTGGGGACCGTGGAAACCAGGGTCTGTACTGAGCTGCAGCTCTATCATTTGTTGAGTTCCTCTTTGTTTCTTTCTTTCTGTTTCTTTTCCTTTTTCTCTGTCTCTTCTTTTCTTTTTGAAACAGTGTAACCCAGGATGTCCTTATATTGTGTATGGGCCTAAGGAACATTTAATCATCCTGCGTCCACCCCCTAAATATTAGAATACACCCTGCCAAGTTTCCTAAGTGCTAGGGATGAAACCTGGGGACTCCAAATGTGTTTCGTTCTTTATAGGGCCATTGAACCAGCAGTTATGCTTTGAAAAAGAGCTGTTTTAATCCCCTGCCCAAGTTACATATACCAGGAGTTTTTCTGTGAGTTGCTTTCTTGGAAGAACCTTGAAGAAAGGTTTGGGAGAAAATCCCAAATATAATGGTGTCTTGTTAACCCTGCCTTAGAGAAAACATCTTTATAAAATACATTTATTCTCGCTCCTGTCAATAGATTATGTTTACAGAGCATTTTGTTTTATCTGCCTAACCATTTTCTAATAGATTTTTATTTTCCCTGGAGAAACAGCAATATATATATATATA
>NW_022196910.1:32423962-32441484 GCF_008632895.1 Mastomys coucha | reverse complement strand
TATATATATATATAAATGAATATATATATATATTCATTTCCATAGCTTTACGGATCATTTCATTTCCAAAGTTTCACTTTGGGACTTTTTTTTTCTTTTTGTATTATTTTCTTTTTTCTTTTTAATCAGGTTCTTAAAAGTATGTTGAAAATAATGGTGTTGTTTACCTATTTCAAGAGTAATGACTCATTTCTTGAAAATATTCCCTATATGTCTATCAAAAATAAAGTTCCATGTAAAATAGGACAGGAATTGGCATTTAAAATCATTTTATTGATTAACTTTAATGTATGTCTGTGTGATATACGTGTGAGAGCCCAGGTACATACATGGTGTAGGTAGGGAGCTGAGAGGGCAGTTTTCAAGAATCAGTCCTTCCCTTCTACCATGTTGAAGAAGAATGTCCCTTCTTGTTTATTCCAGCTAGCTGGCCCACAGACACCAGAGTTACTTTCCTGTCTCTTGACCCCACCTTGCAGTAGAATTACTGGGATTATAGATGTGAGCCATTACATCTGCCTGTAGGGTCATCAGGTGTGAGAGACCAGCAGCATTCCATAGCCCCGCCTCCCCCAAACTAGCATTTTAGCAGTTAACCATGTCTTTCAAGCTTCATTTTGCAAATCTTATAGGATGAGAGATCCTATAAGATCTCTCATCAAATTCCTCAATGATTTCTAGAAATAATATGGGGAAATTACTACCCAATTAAAATTGACAAGAAAGTGGGCTTTGATGTTGATTAAATAAACTCAAGATGCTACATCCACACTGAGACTCTTTGTTTTAACTTATCTATAATTTCTTCCTCACAGTCAATGCTGATAAATTTTCTAACACAGACAAAATTGGCAACAGTAAAGTCCTGCTATTCACTGTTGATTTTCAGATCTAACCCCTGTTAGTAACCTTGAGAGCAAATGATATATATGAGGAATTAAAAAAGTACTTTAGCTTTATGTGACACAATTGCTCACTACCAAATGCACATTAGAGTCACCTGGGAATGTCTGCAATATGCCAAGATCTAAGTTGTAACCAAATACTTGAGTTTAATTTTTCACACTTAGAAGTCCAAGATCCAATTTTTGGGAAGTCTTTGGGTGATTTAAATGGGTGGTTAAGCTTGAGGACTATCGGGTTTTGCTTGACTCTGTGACTACCACCCAATTCTGATTAACTACTTGCTATGTGACTTTGGGACGCTTATTTAAAGTCCCTTGTGTTTTGATTTGCTCATCTGTCAATTGGCCATTAGTAGTACTTGAATCAAAGGATGATTCTGAAAATCCAAAGAAGTAAAAGATAGATAGTAAAGATAGAGTTTCTGAAAGCTAGTACACAGTAAAGGCTCACTTTCAACATTATTGTCTCAAAGAGAGACTGGGGGTGGGGCGTGTCTCAGGAGCAGCAGGGCAGGTGTGGATCCACCTTTGGCCTACTTACTTTCCTGGGAGGAGAGGTCTTTTGGTAAGTAAGGTTTTGCTGGTCTTGGAGTCTGAAACAAAGCAACAAATGGAGGGTAGAAAAGCAAAAGGGTGGAAGATCTGGGAATCCTCAGGAGATGGAAGCGTTGGGCTGACGTGGCTGTTCTACTACAGAGGTGGGGATGAGAGTTGGGGCTTGGAACTAAGGTCAGGGCAGAGAGAGAAGGTTTGCAGGCAGCCTACCTGGTGCTCTGGCAGGCCTGGCTTGTGGATTAAAGGAGAGAACCTGCTGGAGTTAGGGGCTGAGAAAGAGCAACCAGTCTGGCCACCTATTTTCTTATTTTAGGTGTTGGGGGGGTCTGTCTATGATCTCTTCACCCCCCACATTTTCAAGATCCAATGCACATGTGTTAAGATTGCTGTTGGCAGGGACCCCAATTTGAATTGTGATAGAAATAGTGAAAAATATCATCTCTCCCTGTCCAAGCTTAGCTTTTTTTTCTGTCTTCATTTTCACAGCACATTATATTAATAATGTAGTTAGAAAGGCGCTGAACAATCTTAATATTCCAGACGATTGTTACAGTGGCCTGGGTACTTTAAATGTAACATTAAGATATCTAATATTCAGAAGCATTAGAAAAGTAAAATTGTATCTAGTCCTACTTTCCTAGATGAAGTTTGTATTACAGAGATACCTCTTAAATCCATGTGCTGACTGAAAGAGAAAAGAAAGAAGCCAATTACATTTAGAGAAACAGTGAAAAATACTTGTAAAGGATCTTATTTCTAACATCATATCCTGGAACAAGTGTCATGTTCATACCCTTTCAAGAGAAAACCCATTTGCTGTAATTTAATATTGAAAGTGCTGCTTCTACTGCTTTGCATTTAAAATCCTACAGCTAACTTAGTGCAAGCCATTTCACAGTTAACCTCTGAACTTGATCTTGTTTGTCAGAAGTTCCTGACTGTAATCCAAGTGGGCACTGAAACAAGAAGCAACCTAGGTTCCTTCAGATCTTTGAAGCACCCCACCTCTGTGTCTTAGAGCATTCCACGCCCCCTCCATCCCAGCTGCAGCACCCCCCTTTTCTGATCCATAGAATGACCCTGATGTCACACAGGTTGTCTCTTCCTTCTAAGGTCCATTGTCTTGCATGCTTCACAGAGATATTTGAGGAGCTGACTCTAGTCCACAGCTCGAACCCACATTAAGTTCACCTAATATCCCAGCTATTACATCAAGTATCTCAAATACAAGGCAGATACTCAAGACTTCAACATACTATGACTTTCAGGTTCATCTTGTTTTCCATAAGTCAATGCCAGTGACCAAACTTGGGTCATGTCCATAAATATTAGGGAGGCTTTAGAGCAAACTTCCATGTTCAACTTAAGTATCTAGGTTGTTGGCTAGTCACTAATACATCCTAGTGCTCAACCTGACCTGTCTTAAAATCCAAGTTGCCTTGTTTAACATCCCCTATGCCCAGCTAACATTTACATAAGCCTTTTAAGATAATGGAGCACAACCAAAGTCCAGTTTAGAGAACAGTGAGATAATTGAGGTATTGCTATCATTTTGTCAATATTTTTCTTAGCAATGAACTTTTTTTTTTTTTTTACTGTTTACACAGTGCTGCAAAAAGCTACATATAGTATATTTTTCTACAGGTTTTCTTCTAAGATAAAATATTAAATAGGTGATGGGTAAGGCAAAGATGAACATTTTTAATTTGAATAGTTGCTATGCTACGAATTTACTTTTAAAAAATATTTAGAGTGATTTATGATCCCACCAGAATGATTACTGCATCTGAATAATATCCATCTGTTATTATCAATCCGAAGAGTGAAAATGCTTGCTTCTTATTTCTGATTGCATCTCTGGCTGCTTCTGTGACCACTTGACTGTTCATGTGTGTGTATTCCTCATTTCTCCTCAGAGAGGCTGGGCTTTCCTGTCTGTAACTATTTCTCGGTATCATAATTTTATTTTCAAGATGTCTTTCTCTTTTCCATTTCAACATTTGAGAAATGTTTAAGAAAACATATCCAAAGGATTTTGTTTTTAATTTTCAGTTTAAAATTCTAATTCCTATGACTTTTTAAAAATTGTTTCTCTATGAATTCCATTTAAGTCATTGAGCAACTGTGTGAGAAACCTTCATATTGTTTTTAAGTTTTCACTGAAAAACACCTGGTATTTAGTTAACAAAAATCAAAGTACGTGGTATGTCACTTTGATGTTATGCTCATGATGGCTTATATGTACATTCAGAGTGACAGGGTAACAACTACAGGATAACTATGTGCATGTATGTAGCATCTTGAGAAATCGAAATCATTATGCTTCTTTTCAAATTAGAGGCATGTTTTTTCCTCCTGGGGTACCACTAACTCACCAGGTCTCTTCATGGTCTCAGGCTTACCCGGCTACAGTGTTTGTACCTATACAGAGGCCAGACCCCACTACTTCACTCACACTGGAGCCTGAGTTCTCTTTCCTCTGTCAGGTACTTCTATACTTGCTCACTAGTATCTTCGGCGTGAACAGGGCCAACTGATGACATGACTTATCCCACCAGATAAAGTTTCTTTTATGCAAGTTTAAAATGTTGATTCATTGTAAACACCCAATTCATGCTTTATTGATGAATTATAATTTTACACTTCGTGAATGAAAATGGCTCCTATAGAGTCACAGGGAATGACATTATTGAAGGTGTCAACTTGGAGTAGGTGTGAACTGTTGAAGGAAGTGTGTTACTGGGGATGGAGTGACTTTGAAGTTTCAGAACCTCAAGCCAGGCTTAGTGGCTCACTCTATCTTCTTGCTGCTTATGGATCCAGTTGTAGAACTCTTAGCTACCTCTACAGCACCATGTCTGCCTGCATGTCATCATGCTTCCCACCATGATAATAATGGGCTGAACCTCTAAACTTTAAGCCAGCCCCATGTAAATGATTTTCTTCATAAGAGTGGCCATGGCCATGGTATCTCATCACAGCAATAAAATCCAAACAAAAACAGTGAACACTATATTACAAAGCTGCTATGGTTTGGATGATTGTCCCCAAAAGTCTATAAGTAAAAGCTTGGTTCCCAGTCTATAATATTGGGAAATAATGAATGCCTTGAAGAATAAAGATGCTAGTAATAATGAAGGCGCATGCCTGTAATCTCAGCACTCAGGAGAACCTTAGCTACATAGGAAGGCTGTATGTTAAAAATAAAGAACTCCCAAGATTGGAGCTATTATGGAAGGTCCTCAGTCACTCTGGTTGATAGTTCTTGCACTGGCACCTGCTTCTGCCACATATTATCCTTCCCAGAGATACAAACCAATAGATACAGCAGATCATGAAGTTGTATCTCCTATACTGTGAGTGTAAGCCAACTATCATTATTAGCTTCAGAAGTAATCTGTGTCAGGTGTTATACTGCTACAAAGCCAAACCTAGCCACAACAGATACTAAGGAATATTGCATCTAAATGTTAGGCATGTGGCCAGGAAAAAGGTAAAAGTCATACTTGATTAGGGGACCAACAGCAATCTCTACCACATCCCTTTGTTTCCCTTGCTGACTAGGTGCAAGTTTCTGTCTATAACATTTTGCACAGCTAGGTAGAAATTGCATTTATGTCTTTGCTGTAACCAGGACTAAAACCCTATATATTGTCATGCAGTCTGTATCAGCCATCCCTGTATCAAATAGCATCTAATGGTAGAATGCTGGGCTAGCAAGTATGATACCTGCCTTCCATTCCAAAAATAAAAATAAAAGAAAGAAAAGACTCTTCCTCAAGCATTCTTTTCTCTATGTTTATTTAAAACTGGTATAGACAATCTTGAGATACATATTCAGTCCTCAAGTATACTAAAATCTTTTTCTGAAAGAGTCCATATCCTCCCCTGGGAAATGTGCAAGTAAGTCCACTGCCCAGTCAGTATTCTTGATCTGTTCAGGGTTTTATTTACTCCAGCATTCCAGTGTTGCCTGGAGTGCAAGCGGGACAATTGAAGAAGATAATGAACAATGACGTACTAAAGAAGAAAATCTTTAAAAAAAAAGAAAAGAAAAGAAAGAAGGAAACAAAAAAAAGAAGAAAATCTTTCCAAGCATAAGATTCACAGCTAAATGTCTTGGTACTAGTAAATTAATACCATAAAGTGGCATTTAAAAAAAACTGTAGTTTTACATTTTCTGCTGCCCTCCCCCCCTTTTTTTTTCTGAATTTGACCAAAGGAAGGGTCAAGGAGAGAGAGCAAAGAAAAACTGAGAAGAAAGTAGAATACAAACCTCAAGATGTTTCTAGAAATTTTCAATTCTTTTGTGCCCTCAAGCTGCCAGGTTCAGTGAGCGAAATAGTATTTCCAAATGAATCCCCAAATGTATCCGACAACAGGGAAGAAAAGATGTGAAGGAGCTTTATAATTCTTACTCCAAACTTTTTCTGTATTAGATAAGTTGTCAGCTTGTTTCTAGGAGAGACTAGAAGGTAGCAAAGGATCACGACAGAAGAGTTTATGCCAAGCTCGTTCCTGCTGAGTTTCTGTTACAAAAACTCTCACTGTATTCCTTTCAGCCAAAGAGAAGAGGAGGGAAATTAAGGTCGAAGGGAAGGAGAAGGTACCAAAAAGTTCCCTGAAACTAAAAGTTTTAGAGAGAAAAGGCATGTCTTCTCAAACATTAAAGACAGGTGGAAAGTTGCTTCTTCCCTTGAACCAATAAATACTTTCTGGGTACCAGTTATATGCATATCCTCTCCTAGTTGCTAGTGTTTAAGCACAGAACAAAGAAGGCTTACTTACTTGCCTTAGTGAACTGATGAGCCCACTGATGGAGAAAGCCAACAAGATGAATAATCCTAAGTTATGGTGAATGCTAAATGCATGTTCGTGATGCTATGAGAATATTGAATGGATACATTTAAATGAGACTCTGTGGTGTGAGACAAGGCTTCTCTGAAGCTACAATAAATTTTCTCCTGCCTAAGCATGAGTGTCAATGCATTCAGTGAATTGGGATGGGAGAGTTCATTTAATGTGAGCAGGGTCAGTAGTTCTAAGGAAGGAGCTTCTGTTTCTGAGCTCAAGTGGGCATGCCATTTGCCAAGCATTTGTTGAAAATGATCCATGGTCTAGGAGCTATGGCTTCTCCACTTAGAGAGCATGTAGTCTAGAAGAAGAAACCCTTTAATATCTATGGCAACCTAATACATACTATTTCCCATATGTCCAAGGAACATTGGGTACAACTAGGTCTACTTGGGTGTGAGTAGTTTGAAATCTAGAGAAAGTACTTTTTGGGAAGAGGATGTAAAAATGTAACTTTTATTGGCCTGATAATAGTTGTAGTCTCAGAGGTTCACTGTTGAATAAGTTCACCCTTTCTAGCTCTTCCTGAGCTCTGGCTGGCTGGTTCAACTCAGCTGTTCAGGCTCAAACTCCTCTGCATGCTAACTAATTCAATCTGGCTTCTCTCAGCTTCTCACTGAACTGCTCTTCTTGACTAACTTCAAACTAACTCTGGCAGTTTGTTCTAATCTTCTGGCTCCTTCTTATTTTTCTGGCTTCATCTACCTCTGCTGACTTGCACTGAACTGCATGAACTCACTGAGGAATTCAGCTCCACTGCACTGCATTCACTGTACTGACTCCCAACTGACTGAACTAGCTGAGCTACTTCATTATCCCTGTACTGCTCTTAAATAGCTTTCTCCTAGGTAAATCCTATCTCTGTCCCATTCTTCAGACCTTTCTCTTGTTCATTACTGTGTCTTCCCCAGACTAGATGTCATTGTTTGGGATGGAAGGTGTGCACTAAGGTATGTCTGCATTCTAGCCAGATCATACAGACCCAGGAGGTTTTTGGATGTGAGCAGAGCAGCCATGTTGCTGGATTAAAATTCTTCTACAAGGATGTTCCTTCTTTCATTCTGAAGGAAGAGAAGTATTTAGCAAGGAACTTTTGGATTGAGAGTATTTTCATATTTGAGAGATGTAGACAGTAGTATTTTATATTTCAGAAGTGACATCAGCTCTTAGTTCAAGAACATAGAGTTGGGAGATTCAGAGAAGTGGCCCTTACAGGTTAACAACACTGTGTTGAAGGCCTAGCCTGCTATCATCAAGTGGCACATTCAAGGTCATGAAGAGACTAAGACAGAAGCTTTCCCAGGTCCATTCTGGAGATAATCCTTTCTGGAAGTAGAGCTGAGAGCAGAAAGTGCAGAACTGTTATAACAATCTATTTTTGAAATTATGAAGATCTCATCTAGGGCAGAAATGAGTTTCAGAGAGAAGAGGTATATCAGAAAAAACATTTAGAAGATGAAATAGGCATGTGTGGTTATTCCTTAACAGGGAAAATAAAATGAGGAAAAGAGAAGTTTGGGCTTAAAAAAATGGACTCTGCTACTCAAGGACAAATGTGTCTCATGAGGAGCTAATGTGTTGAAATTGATGATTTGCTATCCTAGAAGCCTGCTGGGAAACTGAATGTGAAGCTAAAGATTAGAAGTGATGTCAGAATGGGAGAACAGGTTTTTAAGCCTTAGGATCGAACTCAGAAGAGATAGATTATGTTGTTAAAACCTAGACTCCATGGAGTTGGTATTAGGACATTCTGTGATCCTCAAACTTGAAGCAGAACCAAAAGTGAGGTGTGAGTAGAGGGGCTTAACAGGTAACTAAGTGGGATTTTTTTTCAAGAGGGTGGAGGGCTAAGTGTCTTTTCTTTGTGTTGAGGAAAAGCCTGTCATATTGGTAGAGTGTGTGACATTTTAAAAAGAGTGAAAGAGACCCATGTGTGTAGTCTAAGCATCCTCAACAAGGTAGAGATAACATCTTAGATGGTGTGGGCATTTGCATACGTACGGCCCAGGGAGTGATACTTTTAGAGTTTATGGCCTTGCTGGAGTAGGTGTGGCCTTGTTGGTGGAAGTGTGTCACTGGGGGATGGGTTTTGAGACTCTCCTCCTAGCCAAGTGGGAACCAGTCTTCTCCTGCTGACTTTGGAACAAGATGTAGAACTCTCAGTGCCATGACTACCTGGATACTGGACATTACAGTGAAGTAAGGTCTTGAGTGAGCAATTGAAAGAATAGAGTTTGTAAGAGAGATCTGGATTTGTCATGATGATTTTACAAATGCTACCGTATTTGGAAGGCTTAATAAACTATTTTAATGAGCAACTTAACTTACTTTTCATACATTCCATTCACATTTAAGGTGTGCATTTTTAAGTAGTTGGCCTTGTAAGAAGGTTAAATATGGCTGCAGGAAGCCCTCTTCATAATCTTGTTGAACAAGATCTTTCTTTTCAGGATTAGAAATGGTAACTGGAAGAAGGCTGCTTTGAAATCTTTAGTCAGGATTGATATTCTCTTACTATCACAGCAGCTTGACATTGGCAACAATGTGACTCAGGACAACCTTGCAAACGTCAAAGGTATGTTCTTTGAGCTAACATAAACATATATTGCTGGTGTTGAATTGCTGTTTTCAGCGCACTGCTGTTTGTCTTATAGGCACTTCACAAGTTATTCAAGTGCCTCCTATACATCTTAAATTCCTATTTTTCAAGAGGGTGGAGGGCTAAGTGTCTTTTCTTTGTGTTGAGGAAAAGCCTGTCATATTGGTAGAGTTTGTGACATGTTCAAGTTTGAAGACCCAAGGTTCTCATTGTCAATATATTTCTGCCACATTCAGGCAGTTTACCAAAGTACATGTAGTATTAATCAGTGTAAAACAGAAAGGCACCACTCATTGTCCCATTACTATAGTCTCCACCAATCATGATGGACAGTTTATTGAGCTCCTCTACAGTGAGACCAGAGTCGTGTCCTACAAAGATATAGTGAAGATATTTGCAAGGAGTTATGGATAATTTTTTCTTCCATAAGTACAAATGTGTATCCGCATACATAGTCACCTTACATATGTGCAAACACAAGTGGTAGTCAAATCTACAAAATAAAATGCCACTTTCTCTCTCTTTGGGCTTTGTTTCTAGTTAGCTCAGTCCTGCTCCCCAGTTATCTGCACAGGCTGTTCTTCACGTTCTACACAGCACTTTAAGCACAGCATGCTTTTATTTTCACTTAACATACTTCTGTTAAATACCATTCTGTGGTAACACTGTCCTATGCAGTATAAATACATTCTAAAACTGATAGAGTTCCACTATTATTGAATAGTGTATACTGTAAGTAAGCAATATAAAATGCAAGCCATGAATAGTAAGACCTAGATCTAGTAATGTAGCTTACTTAGCTCATAAAATACCTGCTTAGCATGCCTGAAGTCCTGAATTTTATCTCCAACACTGTAAAATTCAAACATGTTTACATTCACTTGTAATATTAGCCCTTCAGAGTTATAGGCGGAAAGATCAGAAGTTCAAGATCATCTTTTGCCTCATATCAGGTTCAGGGCCATCCAGAGATACAGGTGACTCTATTTCAAAATAAGCAAATGCACAAACAAATGTCCATATACCCATTGAAAACAAACATCTATCTATATGTATATACATTTACACAATAAAGAACGAAGTTTACTTTGAGTAGAATAATCAATTTTGGACTCTATGAAAAGTGAGATTTAATCAGAGTGAGAAAATACTAGGTTCTAGTCATATGTAAAAGATGTATGAAGACAAGATCAAAAGCAGTTTGGAAGAGAAAACAGGATCATGTTGAAAAGTATGCTGAAAACACAAGGCAGAAATGGTGGGAGAGAGAGAGAGAGAGAGAGAGAGAGAGAGAGAGGATTGCTTGACTGATTGATTGATGATGATGATGATGGTGGTGATGATGATGATAGTGGGCCAGAATTGCTTTATATTTTATGATTTTTATGGAGAAAAACTTCTCAAGTGATTTTAAGAGGAAATGCTTAATTTTGTAGAGATGTCTGGAGCTCCACTGGAAAATGGAAAGAGGATAACAGGGAGCCACTGCAATAGTGTTATGTTGCTGAGGCAGGCAGTTTGGCCTTATATGAGAAGACATGCATGTATTCAGAATGAGGGAGTTCAAGATGTATTCAGAATGCAAGAATCCATTGCTCTGCCTCTGAGCATCTCTTCCTTCTGACCTGTACAGCAGCTATCACAGGTGCCCTCCACTCCTCCAAGGGGCCATCCCTCCCACTTGCTTTTATCTGTTCCTTTCTTCCCGCCTTTCCCCCTTCAGCCGTTTATCAGATTTACCTGAAAATTCAGAAAGCAACATGCACTGATATGTTATAGTCTGTCTTTTCGTCATCTTAGCTTAATATTGCATAGCAATTTGTATAAAAAGATGTTTTTAGGACGCTTCTAAATTCTTTGTCAACTCTGTTCTCCTATCCAGTCAGTCTGTCACTGGCCCTCTGTCTATCTCTGTCTCCCCCACTACCACCAACCTCCACCCTCCCAGCACCACTTGGGACCACAATGAGTCCATGATGCTCTGGAATTTCATGCACTTGGCCCTTTTATTCTCTTCTTTCTACCTCTGCCCATGTATCCCAGCCTTCCCCATGGCTTGATGATGTCTTCCCTGGGCACATCAGCACTGTTGTCTCCCAGAGCACATCAGCACTGTTTCTAATGTCAGGGCAACAGAAGCCTGCTGAGAAGCTCTTTAGTCTCTGAGGAGCCTCAGTTCCACAGCGAGAGGAAGAATACATTCCTATTACTGAGAAGAAAGAAAGAAGTTTTTCTCATAATCATTGCATTTTCTTGCTTCCAAGATCCTCTTAAAAAAAAAAAAAAAACAAAACTTGAGTTTTGCTCAGAGTGTTCTACTTTGAAAAAGAGAATAAAATACAAGATATTCTACTTTCCCAACTATGTCCAAGAGAGTCCCTAACTTCTTGATTAAAAGCCCAATTCCCTTCTTTTCCTAACAGAAAAGATGTTCTTTACCATTTACAGGGAAAGATTTGTAACAAAAATGAATAGTTTTGGACTCAAGAAAATCAACCCCCATAGGCAAATAGGTGGACAAATGAGCTTTAAATCTTATAGATCCTAACAGTGCACACTTTCCTTTGTACTTTACATGTATAAAGGGAATTTAGATCTAAAGTCTAAACATTTACTGCTTTCAATATTCTTATGCTATTATTGACTTATTTTATTTTCTCCCAGATTCTGCATTCCTCTGATATCAGGAAGAACATTTTAATTTACAAATCAAGATTTTGGGCTTTATACCTAAGATAATATTTCTTCCCACCCCTCAATGTGTATGTGTATATTGGGAGAAGGAAGTTATAGGGCAAAGGTGGTTGTGACCGTTTCTACGTTTCTCTTTCTTCAGTAAAGAAGACTACTCAAAAGATTCAAGTTACCTACCTGTCCTTCTTCAACTTAACAACTCACAAAATTGAACTATATTTCACATGCTTAAGTACATGTTATGTTAAGCAGAGTGGTACATAACCTCTAATCCCAGAACTTGGCAGGTGGGAGCAGGATGATCAGATATTCAAGATGACCTTTAACTATAGCAACTTCTAGCCTAACCAGACTTATATATACTTGATCTCAAACACACACATGTACATACATACACACAGGTGCGTATACACACATGTGCATGCACACATACAGTCAGATGTTTGTGAGATAGCTCACTGAGTAAGGGAACTTTTGCTTCCAAGCCTGATGACTTGAGGTCAATCTCTGAAGCCTAACATAACAGAAGGAGAGCTCTAACTTCCAGACGTTCTTCTATGACTCTACATACTTTGCCCCTACCAAATTATATATATATATATATATATGTATATATATATATATATATGTGTGTGTGTACATGTAATATATATATGTAACATACAGTCATACATAGAGTATATACATATGTATATTATACATTATTTGATATATATTTACTTAATATATATAATATATACATACATGTATATGCATGCTTTATATATATGTACATATTGTACATACTGTATATACAAATAAATTGAACAGAAAAATAAATGTTGCCTTTTTCCCAATTTTCCAATTATCTCTTTCTTATTTATAACCTTGATATTTGCATGTTTTGATTTTGTTCCAATAAAGAAACCTTACCTGGAAGCTTATACATGTCAACTACAAGGGTACACCTGCTGTCTTGAAAATATGTATTATAAAATGATGTCTTGTATTTTGTGTAGTTTTAAGATTATTTATATATTAATGCTATGACTTACTCCTCAGTTCCTCATAATGCCAAAGAAAGCTGGGCAGGTGTTTTCACAGCCTTACTTTGCTTTATTTTGCTATTCGGGAACTGACTCAATAATATAATCGCCCAGGCAATAGTGGTCAAGAAAGCACAGGACCTCCTGAGCACGGCTCTTCCTTCTCACAGTTGTTGACTGTGTGTTCGAATGCATGGTGGTGGTGTTTCTCTGGAAACGTTTATATATATGTGTGTGTGTGTGTGTGTGTGTGTGTGTGTGTGTGTGTGTGTGTGTGTGTGCTTATTAACATCCTTATACTCCGAGGCCTTTTTCTTATTTCAACAAGAGCACTCTGTTACAAGAGTGGTAGTCAGGTATATATGGAACAATTTGGAAGAAATCTTGCAGTATTTCTAAACAGTGATGAATGTGGGATTGTTCTCTCTCTCACCTATCTGGAACAATTTTTTTAATTAAAATTATTAGTAACACTAGCCTGCAAGTAAAACTCATAAGACTTAAGAACATGGAAGTTGCTGTAGAAATCCTCTGAAACCTTCTGATAGTTGTACCTGTCCTACCAAAACACTTTAGATGTCTCCATTACTTAACAATGTCTTAATTATGAGATGGAGTGTCTGATCTGCACCATTTCATGTTTTATAATCTCAGCTTTCTTCTGAGTCCAACAGCAAACTACAAACAACATTGTTCACACTTTAAAACCACTCTTTGCTCTGTGTAACTTGATGAATGAGAAATACACTTTTAAGGGAAATGAAATACAGTATCAAGTGTTTAGCCTGATGGTTTGTAATCCTATTTTATATTTATTGCAAAAAGAATTGAATTGAGTTTTTGGTATCATTAAATACACTTGGACACTGCACTTTTCTTTCTACATATCTAAGTACTATTATTTTTTAAGGCTGTTATTGGTAAGAGATGAGCCAATTGTAAAATTCCTTTTGTGTTTCTTTTGATAGACAGTGATATATTTCTGTATTTTGGTATGTGAAGCAGGTAACAGACGATACAATGGAAACAGTTTCATGGAGGTCAATGCTGTTTATTCTCTTTGGAGAAAAATCATGCAAACTTTGTATAGGTACAAATCTTTACTCTCTCTCAATACATTTTTCCTCATTGTTGAGATTTAAATGTAGCACTGGCTCATGTGTTTAAAAGCTGGTCCCCTCATAGTGGTGCTGTTTGGGGAGATTGCAGACCTTCTCAGGGATCACAATTTCCTAGACACAGTAAGTCACAGGAGTTGCATTTACAGTTTTATAGCTGAGTCCCAATTCTTCCCCCGACTCTGCTTCCCCACTTCCGATGCAGTATGACCAGCCGAGGCTCCCACTCTGCTGTCCTGATGTTTCTGCCACAGTGCAGTTTATGGCCTTAAACTGGAAGCCAGAACAAACTCTTCTTTAAATTACTTCTTGTCAGGTTTGTTGTCCTGACCACAAGAAAACTTACCGATTCTGTCATTCTCTTTATCTTTCTCTTAATCTCTGCCCCCAAATTATGTTTGTAGGGTAGTATGGTTTCAAACAGTCCAAAATGCTTTGCCAGATATTAAGAACTAGCACCAGTGCTTGACAAGATGAAAGTCATGACGCTTTCAGTATCTTAATAAATTAGAATGTTTATCATAGAGAGGAGAGAAGCAGTGAGATACTTTGGAAGAGCTGAGCACAGGCTGGGCTTACTTCTCATTAGTTAATCTTGGGCAGTTTCCTTAATCCCTCTCAAGGCCTATGTCTCTCTGGGTCAATCATGAGACTCAGTCATAAAAGCATATATAATTTGAAAATATAAAAGTAACACACATATAACACCATTATTGTTTAATTAGTAGAAGATAACTTTGGGGCCCATTGAAACAAGAGAAGATCTAAGAACTTTGAATAAATAATTGTCTGAGAAGTAAAATGATTTGCCATGCTTAAGGCTAAAGTCCTCCTCAGGATGCTCTCACTAGATAAATTGCATGCAGAAAGGATGTAACAAATTAATACTATAAAGATGTTCCACCAATGTCGTAAGTGACAGGTATGTGTATACGTGATTTGCTTTCATATTGGCCATAGCTCTTTGCTCTTGGGTAAATGTTTGCTGTTTTAGACTCTTGTGGTACAGATAACTGTGACATAGGATGAAACATTTTCTTTTGGCTAGATACCAAGGAACATTATCACACAAGTCCTTTATCCTTCCTGTAAATATCAGTATTGGCAGCAGAGAAGGTAGGCTATTTTCGCTCTCCCCATAAGTAAAATAAGACACAAATATATTTAGTCTGTTAAATATCAGGGTCTAGGCTTAGTTGGACTTGCTCTATAATTTTGCTGCTAAATGATAAAGGAGGAAGCTAGATGAAGGAAGGCAAATCCCTTCTCATTTTGTGAGGATGGAATTAGACTTTGTCTTGGCAAGAAGTGGACTAGCTCTGCAAAAATTATAGCATCGGGTTGAAATTGCCATGCATTATCACAAAGCAGTTTTGTCAAAATGCAACATAGTCATGCATAGGATAAGCTTTCTCTGTTGGGAGAAAATAACTTGCACTTGGTACTTCTGATAAATGAACTGTGGGTTTATGATGTCTCTCAGTTGTAATCTAAACAAAAGAGCATCCTTCCAAAAGTGGACTTCATTCCAGGAGGATGTCAAAGCATGTTATGAGTTGTCTAAGTGTTTTCATTGGTATTGCTTGTCTGTATTTGCTACCCCAAGTCTTCCTGTGAGTTAGAAAATGTTTTAAGACCAATTCCCTATGAATCTCATCTTTTTTTTTAAGACATAACTCCTCCATGGTTGTTGACTAATTCTTCACTATTATGCCAACCAGCCTATAGCCAACTCTTTTACTTGCCAAAACATTATGACCTTTTCAATTGCTTTAGTCAGGAGAATACAGATTCTCTCTAAGTCCTGGGTAGATGACAGAAAATAATTCTCCTCTGGAAATCTTTTCCACTTTAAAGATGTTTATAATCAGCACCCTCCCAAGAGTCAGTAGAATCAAACTATTCACATTCTTAAGGACTACAGAAAGAGAAATCAGAAACATACAGCCATGTGCAGCTATGTTGAAAATACTGCTTGTGAAAGGTATGTTACAGGTTTGAAGGGAAAGATATCCAGGCAGTTGGGAGCCAATGAATACCACAAAGTCATACTCCACAACAAACCCCACACAAGAGATGTTTTGGGAAAGGCACAAGAGGGTGACTGCCTCTGCTCCGGAGAGAAGTAAACTGAGAAGGAGGCATATATAGGGTTTATTGGAGGAGGAAGTGCTTTTCAGGGTGATCTAGGATTGGGGGGATTCTGTGCCTTGATCTTGAGGGGGGTTGTTTTTTTGGGATTTTGTTGTTGTTGTTGTTGTTGTTATTTTGTTGGTTGTTGTTGTTTTAGAGTGTAGCCACCTGTGTCTTGAGAGGCTGAAAATAGAAAAGTACTCTCATGGCGGGCCCTGAAAAGCAATGATATCAAAGTTCAGTGGTTAGATAGCAGTCAGACACTCTTATGAACAGCAGAAAATTGAAGATATATGTGAGCAAATTATCCAGTTTTCTACACAAGAAAGGAAAAAAATCAGCATATAAAGAGAAGGGAAAAGAGCTTGGACACACACACACACACACACACATACACACCACAGAGTGATACAGCATTTGCATGTGTAAGCCTCTGGGATCGATTCTGCTCCCTACCTCTGAAAATATACAGAGAAAACTAAAGCAACACAATATTATCTGAATATCATCTATTCAGAAGAGACCTAAAGTATATAATTGGGTAGTAACTGTTTAGAGCCATAAAATATACAGCATAATGTGCTGTAGAGTGAATAGATAGAAATCTGCCTTCACCTACAACTGTTGATTGTGTAGAATACCAAACACAGAATTGGGAACCTAAAAGCACTCAGAAGGAAAGACCTGTGTCTGTAAACTTTGCCAATTTAACCAAAATGAATAATCACTAGGAAAGGCACAGAACTCATCTTACTATGGAACGAGCACTTCTTTTATAAAAATTATTTTATTAATTTTTGATTAATATATAAAACATTAATATACTTCCAACATGAAATAAAGTATCAATTGTATCAATTCAAAGTTTAGAAATTTTGTATCAAATTGATAAATATATATATGTCTGTTTCTTTTTTTAACTTTTATTGCATTATCAGAAAAGTTACATGATTTCAATTTATCTGAATTTGTTAACATTTAAAAACATATTTTAATTAAATAGAATTGAATCACATTCTTGTTCCCCTTTTGTACCACCGCTCTTCCCATAGACCCCCCCTTCAATACCTATAATATATTTTTTGTCGTATTCCTTAAAATTTATAGAATATTATAAAACTAAAAATAAGTATTATAAAAGTTGTTTGATATAAAACAACAATCGATTTAACAATCTTATATAGATGCTTGTCTACAGCAATAGTGAAAATAACATTTTTCTCAATATAAAATTTAAATAACTCCAAACATATTAGCTGTATACTTAAAAATAATACATCGCTACTAGTATTTTCTTAAATGAACATGAATACATAAAGTCTTTTTGTTTGTTTTGTATTTAGTAGAGTTTAAAATCTTGGCTCTTACTGTGGTACAAGCCCAAAATAAGAACAATTTTTAGACATTAGGTTTCATTGTAATAAGGCTGTATTTCAATGACCCTCACATCACCAAAGGATTTTACCTCCATCGTAGGTAAGCTGAGAGTTGATAGTTCTGCTGCACCAAGAAATGAATGGTAGGCTTGATTTTTGGATACAAACTTCCTGCTATGGTCAAAGCTATTTGATTTGAGTGACTTCATTCTCAGCCCACAGAGAACAGGTTACATTCATTTAAGAAATGGTGTAGGTATTAA
>NW_022196910.1:32403704-32423654 GCF_008632895.1 Mastomys coucha | reverse complement strand
TATTTCTTTGAGGGTGCTATTTATGTCTTTCTTAAGGTCTTGTATTATCATCATGATAAGTGATTTTATATCTTAATCTTGTGTTTCCGGTGTGATGGTGTGGCCAGGACTTGCTATGGTAGGAGAATTGGGTTCTGATGATGGCAAGTGACCTTGGTTTGTGTTGTTTATTTTCTTATGCTTGCCCCCGGCCATCTGGTTAATTTTAGTGCTCCCTGCCCTTGCTAAATCTGACTGGAGCCTGTCCTTCCTTTGATCCTTGTTGTGTCAGAACTCCTCAGAGTCAAGCTGTCTCTGTGATCCTGTGATTCTGGGATCCTGGGATCCTGGGCTTGTTAGATCACCTGGGAGTGTTGCTTTCTCTGTGTGTTGTGGGACTGGCTGCAGAGCTTGTGCCCAAGGTCTGCTCAGAACACTAACCCAGACAGACTGGAAGGAACCTGAGTCACTGGGCTGGTGGAGTTCTTGTGTGCCTGTTCCGGATGGTCCCAGTTACTCCCAGTGTTGGGACAGATGTTGGCTCCTGCTCACCTCGATCCTGGGTGTGTCAGAGCGCCTGGGAGTGGAGCTTCCTCAGTGTGTTGTGGGACTGGCTGTGGAGCTTGCACCCAAGGTCTGCTCTGGACCCCAGCCCAGACAGACCGGAAGGTGGAATGAGCACTTTTAACTCTCAGTTATATTCTTTGGCAGTTAGACTTATCTTTCAAAATGCTGGTGAAATAAAGGCTTAAGTTGTCAAAAACTGTATAGCCTTGCCACCAGTAGACCTTTAGTGAAGGGATGTTTAAACATACCTTGGGCAGAATAGAAACCATTCTAGAAGGATGACGGTGAGTTAACCAAACAGTAAGCATGATGCAAGCACAGATGAACATTGTGGCATACATTGACCAGGGAGGTGTGTTTACGTTTTCAAGCAAAAGGCCCAGGAATATTACCAGAAATGCAGTGTTCAGTGTTCTTCACAACTATAACCACTTTGAACTCAGTCAACAATATGGAAGGGAACATTTTCGGTTAGCATAGAGGACTTCCTTTCAGCTCCTTTATGGCAAGGAAGCTCCATGGATGTGTGATCCTAAAGCATAATTTTAAAAACAAATATTTATGTTATAAAATGTAATATGTAACTCACAAATTGTATTAGTATGTATAAGCACATATGTTTAATAAAAAGAGCATTACTGTGAATATGTCCTCTAAACCCCCAAAGTAACCCTTTCCAAGTACTTTGTATTTGTCTCTTAATTAGATTCATCTTATTTTTTCCTTTCCTATAGTTACTAACTACTGTCTGAATCATTCCACTAAATATCGTAGCATATTCTTCACTGAATGTAATATCACTGCCTCCCAAGTTAAATATATACTTGTTATACTTGATTTATAAATGTATTTTTTTAATTTATTATGTGCTATTGAATGGACACAAAGTAAAAATGTAATCCGTGTTGTTTTAAGCCAGCTGCTGTATTACAAAGAAAATTAACAGTATAAAACAGGGACCATAAGACTACTAGAGATATCCAAAAATAACACTAGGAAGTGCATTTATCTGTTTTCCTCATCAACTCGAGGCAGCTGTAGTTGCTCGTATGTAACCTCTAGGAGTTCATCATAGCAGCCAACATCCTAACATGGGAAGGAAAGGGATCCATCATCTTCCAGCCCTAAAGCACAGTAGACAGTTAATGGATCTGGGGAAGGGAAGAGTCAGTTTTCTTTAAAGCTATGACTTCTGTTAGGTTGACCATGCTCCTCAGGGTGCCCTCTCACGTCAGAGTATATGGGAAGCATAAATTAGAGTCAAGATGTTCTTTTATTAAAAGGCAAAATAGAGGATATGAAGTTGGGAGAGAGGGACATAGGGATGTATCTGACAGGAGTTAGGGGAAGAGATGAGCACAAATATATTAAATATAACATATATACCTAAAAATAAAGAAATGCAATAATTGGTATTTAAAAGCATCTTAGAATTACTTTAGATATCACAGAATCCTTCTAGGTGAAGAATCCCAGGGCATAAGTATCACCTCTGTGGTGCTTTAAGTTAGGTATCAATAAGTGGCCATTACTCTTAAGAAATTACTTTTATCAAAATGAATGAAGCCCATTTATTAATGAAACTGATGCATATTTTCTTCCTTTGTATGACCAGGATTTGTCTTCCTCATGTTCTTTATCTTTCTTACAGAAGTCACCCCAAATGTCCCAGTGTTCTTAGACCATCCCTCATTTTGTGTTGCCTGTGTGACTGTATCTCTCTTGTGCCTGTATCTTTCATCACTGCTCAACCCCAGAATATTTTCCAAGCTTTATTCTTCCCAGTAGTTCATATTTCCTGGTTATTATTTCCATTCTTACCTATCATCTTCACTTTGGGTTCCACCTGACCCAATGCAGACACCCACAACCAACAGTACAAAGAAATTGCTAGTATTCAGTATGCTTCATCACAACATTCCTTCCATCTCTTCATGCTTACATGATGTTCCATGCTCACTCATTTATAATGATGCATTACTTGTTCCCTCTCCTCTGCTGCCTCTCACATAATCGTACATGTTGTTCAAGACATTGCTATCTCTGCATGGTCCAAGCCTGCATCTTAAAGTTAAATATAAGTTAATAAAAATATATGTCTTTTAAATCAAAATCAGTGACATCGGGTGTCTTCTATTCTAGGGAAATCATTTTAGAACAGTGGTTCTCAACCAGTGGTTTGTAACCCCTTGGGGGTGATGTTAAACAACCCTTTCACAACAGTCACCTTGGACCATTGGAAACACAGATATTTGCATTTTTTAAACAGTAACAAAGTTAAAGTTATGAAGCATCAACAAATAATTTTATGGTTGTGGGGTCACTGCAACACGAGGAACTGTATTAAAGGGTGCAGCATTAGGAAGGTTGAGAACAACTGTTCTAGAGTTTGCTGAGTCTCTCCTGATTCCATCAGGCTCCTACTAGAGGCTATTACTATATTTTCTCTATTACTATAAATTTAGACGTCACCAGAGAGTTTCCCCATCTGACATTCTTTGAAATCTATACCCTTAACATCATTTCCTAACTCCCCCGTACCCCCTGCTATTATGTAGAATGTTCTCACACTCTTAGTTCAAATGAAACTCTTCACTAATAGATACCTCTGCTCTGGATGGTAATGGACAACACCCACAAAGTTACTACCTTCTCCCCTCTCTGATTCTCTCTGTCTCTCCTATTACAATTTGCACATTACCATTAAAGAATATTCTTCCTACAAATTTGTAAAAACAGTAAGAAAAGCTCTTAACCCCTTTTCTTTAACTACCGACCACACTGTTTCTTACCTCCACTTTAAAACAAAGCTTTACATTTTCATTTGAACCTGCTCCATCGCGTATTTATGCCAGCCAACCATGCGTTTGTTCATAGTTCTGAGTTCTTTGTTCTCCTATGGAAAAGCATTTGACAGATGGTCACCCCTTCCTCCTGGAGGCCTATTCCCATATTTCTAGTGGATTCTGGCTCAGGCCACTCTTGCCTTCAGCCTTCTGGTAGTTCTTTCCTATGTATGGATCTGCTATCCATGTGTCCTTATGGACTCTTCTTTCGAGTCTTAGGGGAGGGGCAGGGGGTCAAATTTAAATCAGACAAGATTTACTGAGTAATTTACGGTTTTCCCTCCAATTCTTTCCTTAAACACATATCCCGGTTCACTTTTTAGTCTTAGTATTTGTTATAGTATCGCTAGGGCTCACACACATTATTTGTGTATTCAATAGAATATAAGCTCTAAGAGACCTGATACTAGGACTGATATCTGTACTTTTGGCCTTCATTGTATAGAAACTGCTCAGTAATTAGGCTGCACTGACCTGGAACTCACAGAGACCCACTTTTCTGCCTCTTCAAGGTTGAAAGCATGCAGCATCACTCCCAACAAGAAACTCATAATTTTAAAATTCATAATCAAAGAACTGCAGAACACAGTTGGTTTTAACTATGTTTAGACTGAAATGTTTTTCAGTACTTTTTTTTCTTAAATTTTTCATCAGTATAAAATTTCTTTTTTTCCCTTTAGTTCTTATATATGCAGTAAGAAATGCCAGAATGCCTTGTTTGTTTCTCTATTTCTTGAGATGTCCATGGTACCTGTTCCCCAGTGAACAAATTTTGGAACTGAGCTGACCCACACCCGCCCACACTCTGACTCTCTGCTGGGAGTCACTTATGTAATAGATCAGGCGCACAGCATTAATTCTCTAACTATGTTACTTTTATAATTATCATTTAATTTTTCTCTCGGGTGAACCAAGAAGTTATCAAAGCTTTTTAAACTTATATTTTCCCTAAATTAAAGTATCAAATTACAGGCATTAGAGCATAGCTTAATTTCTATGAGTCATTTCAAGACACTGAAATTAGATTTAAGTATTATATAGAATGGACATTAACCATTTATGACATAAATGGTTTACAATTTAATTAGATAGTTGTGGAGTATTCATAAGGTACTTCATTTCAAGAATAACTAATATGTAGTAGGAAGAAAGGATCATGCCTCTTGTTTCTTACATCAAAGAACTAGAAAGATATGGCTTCATATAATTCTAGAGAAGTGCATTTTATCTTGACTGTTCAGATGTCAGTCACAGGTAACAATGAGAAGCAGCCTAGTCAAATATCATGTCTCAGGTTGTTATACTGTGCATACAAAATTACTTCTTTCAGAGAGTGGCAATGTATTGCATGAAATGTATTCGACACACACTTTTATAACTCTTAAAGCTCCCTAACTTAGTATAGAATCTTAAGGAAGTCATAGTTACCATAGACAAATTTCTAATTGAGTCTGAATTGATTTGCTTGTCTCAGCCTTTCCTTCCAACTTTCACTTTGGTTGTAATTTGAGAGACTGCTGGGAAAATATCCAGTTGATGTGTTTGATGCTAGCACTGTGGGGACTTTGGGCATCTGTGATTATTCCTTGCTTGCCTGTTTCCTTTTTTGTATTTGCATTCTCCACCAAGGAAGGGAAAGCTGAAGGAAAGAGTCGTGGGTTTTTCAAAATAAGGAAGCGATGAGACATTGATAGATTGACTATGTATAAGCATTGCAAAATCTGTATTATATAAGAACATGAAAGAAAAATATGTCATCAGGTCAGTTATTAAGATCTTATAGATGTAAAAGCAATGCTGACTGGACATGCCTTATTTAGGAGATGATTGATGCTACCTGGTTAGAGCTATTCCAGATACTAACTTCGCAGAGTATGCACGGGCTGGAGAGCTCCTTAGGTGGTGGTGCCTGAGTCTGTACCATGTGTGGGAGAAATTCTGCCACTCAGCACGCCTTGGTGTACCGTGAGTGTAGACCCACAGGCTACAGTTATTTATTTTACATTTGCAGCAGCTGTGATACTTTGGCAAGTGTAATGGCTCAGAGTGTAGCATGGCGTCACCTTGGTTGGTGTATCCTGGTGGAATATGTTCTGAAATGACCTGTAAAGACCTTGCATCATCATTTTTTCCAGAAGATATTAACAAAGATCCCCACCCTATAGAAGTGCAAATAGAATAGTGTGCGTCAGGTAGTGTCCACATTTTACTTTTAATCCCTGGAGGATGTATAGCTTTTTGAGGAACTGCTTTACTCCTGGTTTTTCATGTTTGGTCTGGTCATGCTTGCTTAGAGCATGAGAAATACTTTCCACTCGCTGTGTGCACAAAAGCTGTGGTTGGCTTACTCAGGAAAGTGTGTGTGTGTGTGTGTGTGTGTGTGTGTGTGTCTTCCACTTGTTGCCTTCCTATGTCATGTTAAAATGTGATTCTTCTGACTGAAACTCATCCCTAATTAATCCTGTGTGTTCACATCCTGTCTGCTTTGTAACAGCGAATAAAAGTGATGTGGCCTGCCTGTTATGAATTGAATATCTGATTATCTCCAGGATACATAGGCTGAAACCCTTCTCCTAAAGTGATTGGAGATGGAGCCCCTCAGAGAATCGATAGAGCTTGATTGATTAGGCCTTGAGAGTAGAATCCTTAGGATGGGACTGAAGCCTTTTTAAAATAGTGGAACCCTGAGGAATGCTGCCATCTCTGCTCTGTGTGTACACACCAAGGAAGGCCAGGCATGAGAACCTTGCTGATTATCAGTTGTCACACTTCTAGAGTCTGATTGCCAACATGAGAAATACACTGGGCCAGTGCATTAATGGGGACTCGATTGCAGCAGTTGAGGGATGGTTCAGAATGTATTAGTCTAAATCATTCTAATCTACTGCTTTGAAATCACTGACATGTTCATTTCCATACTTATAAGCAGGGAATATTTCCAGTAAATCTTATTCGGGAACAATTCTGTCTTTTCTGCATTACATAAACCATCATCACTCACCTACCTCCCATAGTATCAGTGAATTGAAAGCATAAAAGAGAACTAGAGAAGTGATCTGCATTAGTTGAAATAATTTCCCATATTGGATTGTTTGGCATCTTTTGATTCCTGTTCCTGCATATCTTTGGTTATGTCAGTATGATATATCTGAACCATATGATAAACATATACTCCCCTGATTTCTTATATGTGTAATAATGATCAATTTTCATTTTAAAAAGGCCAAGAAAGTGAGATTCTACTCCTGCCATTCATGACGATTGAGTTCCTAAATATTTTAGGTACTAATATTAATTTCTGACATATTTCTGACATATGATTTAATGACATGGTAGTGACCAGTTCCAACTTCTCAGAATAAATAGCCCTTTATCACAAATATTCAGATTCATGCTTGAACAACCTGGTCAGCTGGAATCCATTTTCAGAAATGTGACTGTAATTGAGAATGTCTGCACATGCTCCTTCTTCATCTCCATGCTAAAGCTATTAAATACACTGTAGAGTCAATTATATTGCTTGAATTAATAGGCAAAGCAATTGGTTCAAAGATTTGCTGGAATCTTGTAGCATGTATCTAGGTAAATGGGGGCAGACTGAGCTTAGTTTTGTTTGCTTTGGACACACAGACAATGCTTGTCTGCTCTATTTTCAGTGGTGAAGAGCAAAAGTGTGATGGTTTCACTTCCTAGGATGAGCATTGTTGTTACTGAAAATCAAAATGAACAGTGTACTGGTTACATTTTACAAATGCCCCCTTAGGTAGTCCATTTGTGAGCTAGGAAAGACATCCCTATAAAACAGAGGGCATTAGGAAATGCAACTTTGAAGTAGCATCTTTTCAATGTAAAGTAACGTCTAGGGCCATGTTCTTAATCTAAGGGATGCACTTTAAAGTCTGTTAGCGATAACTATCACCTTGGAGATGGTCCCATTACAATGACTGTTGGCTCACCCGCCACACCACAGCTGCTGACATTTTGACTACCATGAAAATGAATAGCGCTCCACATTGTGGCAATCACTCTGGTCATAAAAGTTAAATGAACATTCCTGGTGTGCCCCGCGGGACCTGGCAGATGTAGGAAGCAAAGACTGAGTACACAGGATAAAATGTGTCTCTGACAGATTGAAACTACTCCCTTAATACAATATCGTGTCTTCCTTGTTACCCGTCTGTATTTTGTTTTATTCAAAAGCTATTTCACAAATACAAACATTCCATTGACACTGAGAATCATTTATATCATCTGTCAGGATCTGCTTTACCATTGCTGGATTTCACTGCTGTTATTTTTATTTTGTTCCATCTATGATTTCATAAATCTTTTTTTTTTTTTTTGTAGTGAGGCTTTAGTCAAAATTTGACTTCAGAGAACTGTTCTCTTTGCATGGAGAGCACTATGCTTATGAATTTTCATTTCACCCTGCTCTTCAGTGAAGAGCCTTCTGTGCATTGCATTAATAGTATATTGTTAAGTGTGGATTCCCCCCCCCCGAAGTTAGTTGGGCCACAGAAGGGTTAATATCAGAGCTGTCACTATAATCAGCATAATCTTCAAAGTAATTGAAATTCAGACCCTTATATAGTAGGATTACTGTCCATTACTTTTAGCTGTGTTCTCAGCAGTCTGCCAAAAATGCTTTTAAAATTTAAAAAAAAAAAGGATTTCTATGCCACCTATTAATTAAAAAAATTTATGTACACTCTGATTTCGCATATATAAATTCCTGCAGCAACCAGTTAGTATATCTTGTCTCATAGCCTTCTACCCAGACATAAAAGCTTTCTTTCCACTTCCCTCACAGCTCTTACTACATTCCACTTAGACACATCTTTCTTTACTTTCCAAGGGATGCATTTGTCATCATGAGCAGGCCTAAAAACTGAGGACAGTGAATCCTTCCCATGTGATCCCTGTTGGCACTTACTTTAATGTATAGATGGCAGTTTTATCCACCTCCTAAGTTTGAGGGATATATATATATATATATATCTTAAGGTAAATAGCAGGATACACTAAAAATGAACTAATTCCACATCTATTTTAAAATAAAAGCTTTTTGCCCGTTACTTATCTAGTGTGTAGCCAAGTACTTGACTTATAGGTGTACAATAAATACATTTCAAGTTAAACTAACGCTGGTTTAGAATTGACCATTGCTTGGCCAGTTTCTTCTGCTGGACCATACAGAATTTCAGCAAGCATTCATTGAGTGTTTCATTCTTATGCCAGTGTCTACCTCTAGCCGTGTAAAGACAATTGAGATCAACTCAATGAGTTTTTCACCCTTCAGTGAAGAAGACAGACATGTATAACAAGCAGCTATGATTCATTGTGGTAAATGTTGCAGTTAATGTATGCAGGCAGTGCCATGGGAACACTGGAAGTCAGCAGTGAATAGAGATTGCTGTCCACTCTGGCTTCCTATTGTTTGCTTTAATGAACAGTTTGTCTGAGAGAAAGGAAGAAGGACATTGTTAGAAGAGCCCTGTATGGGAGGAATCGATGCTTTAAGGAGCACGTGACAGAAACAGATGTCTAGGAAGACCAGACAGAACAGGGAATATTCATTTTGAATGCCAGATTTTAAAAGACTGCTTAGAACCAAGGCCGAAGGATCTGGATACTTTCTTATAGGCACATCTTGCAATCTCTGAAACACCATTCCCCACCACTCTTATTAAAAGAAAGAATATTTAAGTAGGAGACATGCAGGAGTAGAGAGGAAACTGAACACGAGAGAAGCATAGGAGGCTGTGGTTTAGAAATTGGACAGGATGCCAGTAGAAATATAAGCACTTCAGAGGGGGAATGAGCAAGTTTATTTATCATCCTAAACCTCAATTATTTTTTTTCTTGTTATCTTTTAATGGATCTGAAAGGGAAGCCATCGAGCAAGGCATCTAGACAAAGGCTATAAGTAAAGTTTATTCTCTATGCTGGCTAATTAGTAGATACTATTGCTCTCCTGCTACAATGACCTTGGATTTTACATGATTATATGGTCATACGGCTCTTCTCGCTCAAACATCCCCACACATGAAAGGTGAACCTGTTTCAAGGAGTCTCCATTTTGTTTATGAAAGATATTTCTTAACTTTTTTTAAAAAATAACTTTTTAAAAAATTGTTTTGATTTCTGAGACAGGAACTCATTCTGTAGCTCAGGCTAACTTCAAATATATTTATCTCAGTCTGCCAAATGCCGGGTATGTAAACTTCAGCCTTCACTCCTGGACACACATTTCTGTTAAGAAACACTGCTAGCAGGAGTGATGGTATACAGTTGTAATCTCAGCATTTGGAGGGCAGAAGCAAGAGAAATGTGGTTTTAGCACCAGCCATTGCTACATAAAGAGTTCTAGGATAGTCTAGAACCTGAATAGCACTGACTCAAAAAAAAAAAAAATACAAAAACGAAAGCTATGTAGTATTATTCATCCATTCCTGTATCCTCTCCTCTACTTTGTTCTCCCACAAGACCCAGTTTAACCCTTCCTAATCAATTATTTTCATTTAACCTATCCAGCCACAAGCTCTGAGAACTACAATAGTTGTTTTTGAGCCATATTAGTTGTTATTGAAGCCGTTGTAGTTGCCTGAAAAGATATATGCCTACTTGTGCATATTTTTTCCTAGTGGGATAAACAACATGGGAATAACCAACCAGTTCCTGACTCAATTTTGAGCTCACTCCACTATATGTAGACAGGAGAATATGCTACTATTTTGCTAATTGTACATAGTATTGAATCAACTCCTAATGACTTATTATACCTACAGAGTAGCTCATATTTAATGCCTTCATAAAAAAAAACACAACAAAATAAAGCAAGAAAAAAAAAAACCTATTTGGAATATCATGCTGATTCCCACAGATGCCCATGGTGAATCAAGATGCCGAGAATAAGAGACTATGAACAGCTCAGTGCTTAATGAAACATCTGTGTTACACCTCATTCCAAGGCTCTAATGTCATTACAGAATATGTGATAAAAAGATGATAAAAATCCAGAGGTGGGTGACTACTATGAAGTATTGGTTTTCAAACATATTTGTGCAATTTCACATGTGGGCTCACACTCACAGCAATTGTGATAACATGTACAATAAGACCTGTGAAGGTTCAAACCAGACAAGATTCCCAGTATAAATAGTGGAAGTCAGCACAAAGTTCTTCCTCTAGTTGAGGAATTTCTAACAATTGATAGCTTCTTGGAGAGGAATAGCCAGGTGTTTGTTTGTTTGTTTGGGTTTTTTGTTGTTGTTGTCTTTTAAAGTGTAGCTCTTAAGAGATAGGCCATACTTTTAGAGAAGACCACACATCCAAGATTATATGGGCAGCACAAATTGGAGTCAATGGATTAAAACAGAAAGAATACAAAGTTGTGTAAGTATGAAAAAGGAGGGCCTGGGAGGAGTTAAGAAAGGGGGACATAAATATAATCAAAACACTTCATACATAATTTTCATAAAAGAAATTTTAAAATGAGATAAAAAGGATAACATGAGAGAAGAAAAGAACTAGAAGAATAAGAGGCGAAAATGCAGAAGAGTCAGAAAAATCTGATTTTCAGGCTTGGGAACCATCAGAGAACCATCGATTCCCCCCTCCTATGTACTCAAGCGCATCAGATTCACTTGTGTAGTTTGTGTAACTTAAATATCTCTCTTAAATTTCTTCTGTTTAGGCTGAGTCTTGGATTTGTGAGGGCCCATATTCTTATCTTTCAGATATTTCCATGTAACTGAAAACTCTCAGCAAACTCACTTTGTCCACAGATAGACCAGAATAGATATGTTACTGAAGGTTCATTGTAGGAAGATCATAGACAAATGAAAATGTTACTTCTCTAGTAACCAGTGAAATTAAGCACAGACTAGGCTATAACGTCCAGCTTATTACAAATAAGTTGGAAGGTATTGACTATTATTAAGGCTATGGTATGGTATTAAGGCTATATTTAATGGTATAGACCTATAACAATATGTTGATCCAGTGCTCCTCTGTGATCCAGCAACTCTACTCCTAGAGGCCACTCCATAACTGTGTGTGTGTAGAGATTCACAGGAAAGCAACAAGTGATCATTTTTAAAGAGTTCTGATTCCCACCAGGAAGAGATGGAAGTAATGCAGTCCAGTACAAGTGACAGAACTAAACCACAAATGCTAATCAATCAAAATGATGTATGGATGGGCAAAAAGTACAAGCTGCAGGTACACGCATGGCAGAATAGCATTCCATGTTGGGTGATGAGTGTCTGGGTTATATAACTTAAAACAGCTTTGCATTTGCTGTGGGTACACACACACAAATGGTTATGAGGCACCCTTGGGTGAGAACTGTCCATTTCAAGATAGTGCTTCTGTTTTGGAGATGTTCAAGAATAAAGCATTGAGGCAGCCAGGACCTTCAGCCTTCATGTGTGTTAAGAAGGTTACATTGGTTAAGTGTGGGTTCATGGTATTTGTTATGGCCTTTGAAGTGTGTGTGTGTGTGTGTGTGTGTGTGTGTGTGTGTAGCAAGAAAAAGCATAGGATTTGACTCATCTTTATTTGACTCTGCCAGTCATTATCTGGTCAGTTAGCTATCTTTTTCTGTCAGAGAAATTGTATAATATAGGTTTTTTTTTAAGGGATTAAGGATTAAAACCAAGAAAAAGAAAAAAATGTGGAAGGGTCTCCCTTGTTTCTCTGGCTTTTTTTTTTCTTTTTGTAGCAGTTGCTGGCATAAAATTTAAGGTCTCACACAGGCTAGGCAAACACTCTACAGTTGGCCTACACCACCAACTTCCCAGGGAAAAGATTTAAGAGATATTTATAAAGGTCCATTTACACAAACTTAACAATTGAATATGATGTGTTTGAATATATAGGAGGCCGGGATCAAGACTGCTATATCTAGGATTGTAGTTTGGGGATAGACCGTTAGTTGGGCAATATAGGAATAACAATAACTTCTAGACTGAAGAATATAGTGTATCTGGCATTATGCTTTTTTGTAAAACCTATATTAAAATCATTAGTAATTATACATTAAATATTATATACATGCAGAAATGTTCTTTCCATTATTGTTTCTTAAACTATTTATCCACTAGTTTTCGAACATAATGGCACAGTCGTTTTTTTCTTGTTAATTTTGTTGAGTAAGCAATTTCAACCAAATACATTTGAATGGCATCCTGTAGACCTCATTTAGTTATTTGGTAACTATTTTTATAAGGAGTGAGTATCCACTAATAATTTTTAACTATGTAAATTTATTTGCTTGAAAATCATATTCAGAAGGAGAGTTGAAGGTAAGTATCTTGGAAACCTTCCTCAGATGCACAGTATATGAGGTAGGGGACCATTCCCCCTAAGGGCTTTCTCTTTCAAATGGTATCTGGTTCCCACAACAGTAAATATCCCACTCTATAAATAGTTTCAGCAACATGAGTAGATTCTTTGGGAAGAAATCAATAAAACAGATTGGAAATAAAGGCATTTAATAGGTAGAAATATTGGTTACTATATTCTATTTTCACTTTCCCATAGTTGCTCCCATGAGAGAGGAGTAGCCACAGGGTCTAATGGAATATATACCACTTAGTGTTTTTCTTCCTCTGGAACTTCCAAGGACTCTCCAAACTTCTATATTTTAGCCCTGTTCCCAAGAGAATTCCCAAGTCTGTATCCATTCACAGTACCACAATTTTTCCTTTAGAAGTTTCTTTCCAATATTACAAGATACAACAGAAAAAGTCAACTCCTGTTCCCAAAGAACTTCATTTTTGAGTGTCTCAAGGAGCTTGGACTATAATCAGACCTCCACAGTCTTGCTGCCGTTGCTCTAACCTACCCCAGTAGATATCCATCATTTTAATTTCCTCCTCCAACATAAGAGAATAAAGCCAAAGACCACAGTAAAATAACAAGGCACGACTCTCTAGAGACTTGAGAAAGACGTCATATGCTGCCTCCACATGGCTGCCAGTCATCCCAACTGATGTAACACATCTGTCGTCTTCAAGGAAGTAATCAATGTCTGGTTCTCTGTTCTAGCCTGCAAAGAAGGAGGTGGCCTCATTTTGTTGTATTAAACCAGGAGCCCTGTGTTACAGGGCTGTAAGCTGCTGCCTGCCATGGTTAACACGTTGAAAATTTCATCATCAGCTGTCTTCAATAAAGACCATGTGTGTGTGAGAGAAGACATTGGCACTTTTGTTTATGTGTCTCATCCCAACCCATGGGTTGCAGCTGGCAGAGAGCAAAGCCACCAGAACGTAATAGGATGGACTTCCACCCTAAATTCTTGCATTCACTTCCATAGCTGAAGAGGCTTGCAGGCTATTTAGACACCGGTCACATGCTATCTCCACAGCCTTTCTTCCTGTCTCCTAGCATTTAATCATTTACAGCTCTGTTAATAAAATTTCATTTGGACATTTACTGTCTTAAGTAATTATATGAACAAAAGGAGAATTCTACTTTACAAGGGGATAGATAACATGATCTGACATACTTTGTTCTACAGGCTTTACCTGTTCTAAGTGATTTCCTTATAAAAGCTGTAAGATGATAACATCTTTGATCTAGAAGTGACCTTCATAACAGCACTTCTAGTATTTTAATGGAAATAACTATAACCTGAGGATCTATTTAAAATTCACATTCTGACTCGATGGGTGGGGCCTGAAATTCTCATCTTCTGCCCTGCATTGAGGTGCTGCCACGACTATTTTCTGAACTCATCTGTGTAGCTAGAAGGCCAGAAGGTCTCAGGACAGTGGGCATATATTAATCCTCAGCAGCCACTGCTCTGGAAGGTATATGTGGCAGGCTTGGGAAAATAAACCATGTCTGTTAATATATATATATATTTTTTTTAGTAAAGACTTAAATTTATTTATGTCCAAGTCACTGTTGACACTTTCAAAGTGATTGCTTAAGATGCCAATATCCATTATTTCAGTGATGTTTTAGCAGAACTGTTTGTACATTTCATTGCTTGCCATTACGTTGGAGAAGCTATAGGGTGTTGTAAGCAGTATGTTGTACAGATTTTTAAATTTCTAAAGTAATTTCCCTAATAAAAGTGGTATTTCCATTCATTACAAAATGTCATAATGATAAACAAATATGCAACTACTTAAAATATGTGTGTTCTTAAATATGCATATACCTAGTTTTACACATTTTTTTATTCTTTATGGAAAGCAGTTAACAAATAGGAATGAATTTCTTTGATGTCTACCATCCCACATTAACTTCATAGTATCAAATTATGGTTATTTTTATTTAGAGTAACATGCTCCAGTGACACAAAATTAAATTCATGACAAAAATACCATTATAAGTAGCATCTAGAAATCATCCACCAAACAACTGTAACTTCCTTCGTGTGTTTTCTTACAATAATAATAAATTCTGGTATTTTATTTAGCATCTGGTGATAGGAAGATTATTCCTAAGGACAGAAGAACCTTGGGCTCTGGTGTAGAAAAACAATAATACAGTAATGTGTGTAACTTGGTTAGTGTACTTCCCCAGCTAGTTTTTATTCCTGTCTCTTAGAGGAAGAGCCTGAAAAAGACTAGGAAGTGAGTAGAGGCACAAGCAGCCTAGAAGGCCTGGTGCATGTTCAGCACACTCGGAAGGAGAGTTTGTTTGCAATTTTGAAGCAATAAGCCAAAATAGGGAAAGGCAATATGTTTCCATTCTCATATAATCTTTTTAGTAACTAGATGAAACAAATAATTCTGTCATCAAACTTGGACAAGAACTGAGATCCCAAGACAACACCCAACTTGCCCAGACATACGTTTCTCTGCGGCAGAGCTAGCATGTGAATCTAGGCTATTTGAATGTATAATCCCTGAGTGTACAGACAAGCTTTGTCTATAGAAATTTGATGCATACACACTATAGGTAGAGACCTATCAGTAACATGGCAATTCAGGAAATAAAGGCTGTCCCACTGAGCCATCTGGTTTCTCTCAGCCCACTTCCAGGGCTTCTCCTACTTCTGGTTAACAAGGAATGGCTGCCAACAGTGATCCTCCTACCCACTTTTAACATCTCTAGTAGTTGAGGTTCTGAATATATGCATACCAAAGTTTAGGAGCTGTGTTAGTGGCAATCATGCTAAACACTGTGAGGAGACATAATTCAGAAATATGTTCAGGCATCAGAGGAGCTCAAGGTAATAATGGTGGTGTGATAGCAGAATTCCTGTAGATTATGTAGGTGGTGTTAATTTGGTTTCCAGTGTAGCACTTCACACTGCCATTCAATTTAGAGCTGGGTATATTTGAATTGGTGTTTAAAGTTAGAAACTAACCATCTGTATTTTTTTCTTCATAAATACTAAGTCATTCTAGCCAAAGATGGGTGAAAGGTCAGACAAAGCTTATATTTGTGATATAATTTTTTGGGAAAAAAAGGAAGTAGAAAAGTTTGAAAATAAGGGCTAGCAGTTTGGATTTAAGAGAAATTCGATGTGTATACAGAAACATTCTCTAGCCACTGAACTCAAAATTATGAAAATTACCAAGAAGCATTTAATGAACTAGAAAAAAAATGGCCATGACATTTGCAGTGTCTACATAGTGACAGTATTCTGCCACATGCTTTTTTAGAAACATTTAGAAATTTGGTAGAGGGGTCTTAGGCTACATCACCAAGGACAGGATGGTTACGTAAGAACTCAAACTCAGATCTCTTAAGCTTGGAAGCTGATCATGGTTTTTCCCCTTTGTTTGTTCTGGGCAGATCTACTCTTTCTAGCATTGATTGGCTCAGAAATAATTGTTTTTACAGTATACAGTAGGATCTATTGAATTCAGCTAAAAAATGCATGCATTGTAAAAATACTAAATCATAGAATGGTTGGACATTATCTTTGGCTTCTGCACAGAGTGAAGGACAACTAATGGTGGGCATTATCTTCAAAAATGAATTCACACTCATAGCATATAAACAGTGTTTATCTGATTTGTGAACTATGCATTAATGTAGCTGCCAAAAGTTTGCTTCTTATTAACAAGAGCCTCCTAAGGACCCGACACAAATGGAGCAGCAGTTTCTCTGTTTGTAGATAGCAAACAAAATATTTTTCCCATCACGATATACTTTCATGAACAGATATGTGAGAACTTGGAGACAAAAATCCTCATATTAAACTATGGTTTCCATAATCCCTTTTTTAAAAAGTCATTCCAATTTTTTTACATGACAGTTTTATATTTTACTTGCCATGGTGACTGAAATGGTTTAAGCATTATTTAAGCTTTTTTTTTTTAACTCTTCCTTAAATATTTTTCAACAAGTAATAAAAAATGGATTTATTTAAGTTACATTTTCCTACACCTTATGTTTAATCTGTTTTGGTATTGTTTACCTTGATATATTTATATAACATTCAGCACTAGAAAAATCTGATTATTTTAAAATTCTAAATGTGAGGGTCTTATCTTGCTAGGAAATATTTTAATTTAGGTTTCAGAAAGATGTTAAATTTAAATTTTTATTCGGAAAATATCAGTAACTCTCATAGCCTAATGTTTATATACATAGAGCCTAGGAAGACAGGACGTGGACATAGATATTTTCACTTTGCACTCAGATTTCTCATTTTTGAGGTACAATTTTAGTTGGTTTGCTTTGCTCAGATAAGCAAGGCTTCCATGCTATAACTGTGCTCTCTGCTTTGTTGCATTGGAACTTGAACCCAGAGTTCCAGGCACACCAGGTAAGCACTCTGTCACTAAGCTGTTTTTGAGAATTTTTTTCAAGAGATCAGTTCTATATGAAAGTATATTTATTTAAATTTGTTTGTTTTGTTTGTTTCTAAACATGCTACCTGCCCTATAGCTCTCACAGTATATCTGAGAATGTCCTTCAGCTCCAGATAAGGTTATAGGGGTATACTGCCATGACTTGAGAAAGTTTAAAAGTCTTTTTTTCCCCCAAAACAGGCTGTCTAGGATATCCAGTCTTTTTATATCCAGGTTTTTCTATTAAATAAATAAAAAAGATACATTTCTTAACTACCTATCCTAATCCTATTTAAAGTACATAGCTACTGTTTGAAGATATGCATACTTTCTGTCTCTATTTCTATAAACTGGCAAATTACTTCTCTCAGATGCCTCTAAACATGGGAATCGTGCATGGGAAGTTGAGGACTTTAGTCCTCCATGAAGGAGCTCTTGCAATGGCCTCCTTTTCACTCACTTCCTCTCTCTTCTTACAGTACCCTGCTGCTCTCATGAACCTAGGGGCCATTCTGCATCTCAATGGGCGACTGCAGAAGGCTGAAGCCAACTACCTGAGGGCTCTGCAACTCAAGCCAGATGATGTCATCACTCAGTCCAATCTCCGCAAGCTGTGGAACATCATGGAAAAGCAAGGCTTGAAGACCTCCAAGACCTGACACATGAGAACTAACCTTCTCCTATGCTTGTCAAAGCTGGCTTCATTAACAGACAGAACTTCCTAGCAGTGCTGTGATAAAAGCTCACTGACCATGTCAACCCCAGGACAGAGGTCATCATGGTTACTTCACTGCTGGGAGAATCCACTTTGCTATGGGCACAGCCCTTAACACCAAAAAGGGGAACATTGAGAACCTCTGGGAGAGTGTAATTGTTACCCGTAGACTGTAAACCAGAGCACTTAACAGGATTTTGAAGCATTCTTAGAAAGTAGAGGGATCTCAGTTGTAGACATCCACTTTTGAGGAAGAATTTGAAATTCTATTGTTCCTTAAACACTGTGAGAGGAAGTCAGAGAGCCCATCCAGCCACAGGGAACTCTTAAGGGGATTAACACACAGTGTGAATCCCAGTGAGCTACCGGTTGTCCTTATGCTGCTGTCTTCCCTCCTTGGGACAGCCTGCTTATTGATTGCTGAAGCTAATCAAACTTTGGTTTTAACAGTGTGTCGGGATCTGTCAGAATCTCCAGTTGTTTCTTGACTCATGCACATAAACATTTTATGGTTTGAATGTCCTAGGCTTCCTAGTACTGAACATCATTTGTTTGTCATGTCTTAAAATGAACGTGTGGAGAAGAGCTAAACACCCATACAGGAGATAGGAAACGACCTAGGGTGGCCTTGTGTGTGTGTGTCACAAAGGCATTTTCATTTTGTCAGTATTTTCTCCAACGCTTTTTGGTAGATCTCATTGTATTCATTCTTTTGAAATTATCTTTTTATGATGTCCGTTCCTGGTTACTATACATGTTGTTCACTATGGCTGAAAAAACAATGGGGATACTCTAAGTGTTCCAGTCCTAGTAACTAATCATGACTATATAAGACATAATCCTCCATGCTTCCAAGCCAAGGGTTGTTATAATAACTCAATGCAGGATAAGTACATAAGGATTGACCTTGTGTTTTGGATAGAGCTGGTATGAAATACCCATTGATTCCTAGCATACCTAAACATCAATGCAGATAAGTCCTGGAGGATTGTGTCATCTTGCTCTTCCTGAAAGATGTCAAAAGTAAATTATTTTAAGGATACCATAGAGTAAGCATCAGCCTGCATATATCTTCATCTTCTGCCAAACACCTTTCTCAGTTCAAAGATATTTTCCAATAGAAAACTGAGTGTTTTATTTCCTTACCTGCTATTAGGTATTTCAGTGATCATTTCATAAGTTAAAAGCTATAAATGAAAAACATTTTTTTCACATTTTTGCCTTGTACTCAAACTTTACTACTAAAAATTAAATTCTCAGAATACCAGTCTATTAGCAATCTCTTTGTAGAGAAATTAACTATTCTGTACCCAACATATTTATTTATTTATTATCCAACCATAGCAAAATAACAAAACAAAACAAAAAAGATTTGTTAAAATAGCTATTTCCTTTCTCTCCTTCCCTTTGATACTCCATGTATATATATATATGATCAGTGATTCCATTAAAGGGAAGCTGGACATGAAAAAATACTATGTTTTCTCCCTATAGTATGTACCATGTCATATATCAAATACAGTGGATAATGAATTTGAGGTAGTGTTCCAATGACATTAGTTTCTGTGAGAGAACAGATGTAGTGAGAGTTTTGATGGAGTTTATGAGAAGGCCCTCTTTAAAGTCTATATTACTCTGTAAACATTTCACTCAAGGGCCAGAAGTTAAAGTATAACTAAGTCACTGTGTTGTCAGAATAATATTTAACATTAACAACAACAAACCCATAGTCAAACCAAAAAAATAGTGGGTTGAAGTCTACATTTCATTTCTAATGCATTGGCAATTTGGATGACAAAGAAATTTAATATAAGGCTGTAAAGATAAATTCAGTGTCTAACCTTTTTTTTTATTTATTTAAATAGTTGTTGTGGCATTCTAGTCTTTACATTTTATGTCTGTCTTGTTCCTGTCCCTTCTTTCCAACACTTGCTTTCTGTAGGTTCACTGAATGCATAATAGCCACATTTCACATGACTCAACTCCCAAGTGGTGTTAATCATTGGGCCTGTGTCATAAAATGCATGGATCTTTAATACCTACATGTCCCTGACACTTTTCACTACAGGGCTGGACT
>NW_022196910.1:32393995-32403694 GCF_008632895.1 Mastomys coucha | reverse complement strand
GATTTATGGTGGATCATTGCAGACAGTGCTAAAAATGTAGAGCACAAGACAAGTTTACTAAATTAAGATTTTATTTTTTGAAAAACTGTTATTTGTATAAATTATCAAGATTTGTAGGCTTTCCTTTTGTAGAAATAATTGTTTTATGTGCCAGAGAATCTCAATTTTGTTTTGAACAATAAAGCATTGATAACAAATATGTTGTGTGGATCTTCTTTAGAACTTTTCTAGAGCAACAGCGCTTAAACTCTGGCAACATTTTGTTTTGAGATGTATGAGAGTTCACTAGGATAAGATTAAACCTGTACCCCTTCCCCTCAACCTCTGTCTTAGGATTTTATTGCAGCGAAGAGACACTATAACCATAGCAATTCTTAGAAAGGAAAATATTTAATTCAGTCTTACATACAGTTTCAGAGATTTATCCATTATCATAATGTCTGGAATCATGGCAGTGTCCAGGCAGACATGGTGCTGGAGAAGGAGCTGAGAGTTCGACGTTTTGATCTGAAGGCAGCATGTGAGTGCAGGTTCCCCCCAGAGTCCTCAGGTATTAGATTGCTTGGAACTGTATTGAAAGACATTAGCCACCTCACACTATTGCTGAGACCCAAACTCGGGTTCTTTTAAAGAGTGGTGTTATTACTTTTCTGTTGCATTGATAAAACATTCTGACCAAGACAACTTAAGGGGCAGAGTTTCTTTTGACTTCTGGTTCCATGGGAATATGTGTCACTGTAGTGTGAGTCACAACAGGCAGGAGGTGTAATGGCAGGAAGAGGAAGCTTGAGAGTTCACCTCTTTAACCACAAGCAAGAAGCAGGGAGAGGGAGAACACTAGAGACAGCAAAAAGCTTTGAAAGTCCAAAGCCTTCCTCAAGTGATATCCTCCTTTATCAAGGCTGCATCTCCTAGACCACCACAGAGAGCACCATCATCCGGGGACTCAGTGTTCAAATATATAAGCCAATGGGGACAGTCTCATTTAAACCATCAAAGGTCAGATGCATTCTTAGTCATTGTGCAGTTTCTCAAACCCCTATCATATTTATCATAAACTTGGGGATTTTAACATGATAAAGGAAAGGTTGAAAAAAGTAGAATTTAAGCATCAAAGATAAATATAGCATATAATCCATAATTTCCAGCAATGATAATAATAATAATTAACAAAGTTTGCATGTATTACCTAGCTTTCTATGTTCAAAAAAGATAATTTTTTGTTTTGTTTACTTAGTTATTGAGGTATGGTGAAAATATAAAAATATAAAAACCACTCAAAACACCATGCAATCACCAGCTCACTGTCTCAGTTGATCATTGTGTAAAAATGGCCCTATTTAAAAGACTTGCACTCCAATTGTTATCTTTTCCAAAAACACAACCCTATTCTCCTAAGAAATGTAAGTATAATTGATGAAGGTATCAATGATGAAGGGCTCTAAAGTCCTAAACCAAGTGCCAACATACAGAGAATTCTGTTCCTGTTGAATTTGTTATTCCATCTACGGGAGAATTGTTATATATTAACCTATTTCCTGCAACAAAGGAAAAAATTTGGTTTTGAAGACATTGTCTGCTAAGAATTCAACAGATATATGAAGCACTGTAGTTTTATATACCAGGAAACTGAAAGGAAGGTGTCAAGCAACTTGGCCAGTGACACTAACCTCAAGCATCAAGACTGTTTCCAAGTAGTTCTGTGCTCATGTCTATAATTTTCTGCACTCAAGCACCATATGAAAATCCATTACTTAGGATTTCCAATTGATATTTTCCTAATTATTTCATCATCTTTCATGAGATTTCTACCCTACCTCTCTCACTGCAGATGACCCTGAAGATTAAAAGATGTCATGACAGGAAAACATCTAAAGAACAGGTTGTGAGAGTTCAATGATCAGTAAGTAGCAGGCCTGACATTCCACCTGGTGAATAGAAAGCTAATGTGTTAAGAGGTTTGACTAAGATCTTAAAACTAGTTAGTGGCTGCATCCAAGTGGCTATAAAAACACTCAGTTACTAAGAGGCCTTGCCAAATGACATAACTGCACAGTTGATTGCAAATCAAGATATCAGTTTAGCTGTACTGTGAAACTACTGAAGGCACAGTCCATGTTTTTCCCTCCTGGCTTTGTTTCTCCAGCCTAGCACATTGTTGCTTAAGAGAAGACCATAAAATATACCATAAATGAAAATTCCATCTAATTACTCATAAGCTACTTGATATTTTTAAAGCTCACCTTGTAAAGAGTTCCAATGCAGGCAATAAATGATTCTCCATTTGTATTTCACCAGCGTGATGACAGCTTTCACATAGTATATGTTTCCAGTGAAAAGAAAGGAAATACATTAAGTCTTGATTATTCTCCCTAACACAAGGGAAGAAACAGTTTCTGTGGGTAGCTAATGTGTTAGAATAGTGTCGGCTCATTTATATGTACCTTTCGAATATGGTTTTTCACTTAAATATTATAGTAGCATAGTAGTACGGGAGTATAGAATTTGCATCTTACCATTTAAAAAATGAAAGAAGGAGACTTTCTAGCAACAGAGGTTATAAATGCACGGGATACGATACTTTAAGTAGAGCTGAATTGCCATGCAACTATGCTAACAGATGCTTATTTTTGCAAGGCAAAAGGAATCATGTGTACTGGGACTTTATCTTGCTGTGTCATTTTGGGTGGTCTTCCTGCAGAATGCAGACAGTCTTTGAGCCAGTTTTCCCTCTGTCTGTCCATTAATCCCATACTGGCCTTAGGTCCTTGTTCCTAGAGGCTTGAGCTATATATCCCATCCCTACCCCCACCTCACCCCCACTCCCAAAACACAAGTGAGATTTAAGTTTCATGTGAACTTCCTGAAATTCTTATGAAGATGTCTTCTTGGTTTCTGAGATCTCCCACTTCCTACAGATGATTTCTGTGGTTACATGTTACTTAATTTTCTTCTAGAAAAGGTCAAATTTTTATGGGGCAGGAAAAATCTTCTGTGGGAAAGACACACGCACACACACACACACATACACTTGTGAGCTTACCTTCTAAAGTTCACATATCTTGTTACCTTGTAAAGTTCATATGGATGTTGTCTTAGCTAGGATTTCTATTTCTGTGAAGAGATACCATGACCAAGGCAACCCTTATAAAAGAAAACATTTAATTGGGGTTTGAGATATGAGATGATGTAATACATTTTCTAGCACCTATTCCAATCTAAGAAGGTTAGAGAACATTTAAAATGCAGTTAGTTTTGCCGACATTCCTTGAGACTGCTGAGATTGAGGAATGTGGACATGAATTGGTCAAGCTTACATTTCTGACACAGAGCGGGCAGACTGCACTGGAATGGTTTGGTTACCCTTTACTGCATCATGTCCTCATTGCTGCCGATGGAGATAGAATGCAGAGCCAAGACGTGGGCAAACTACACAATGCCTCTGAGGCTGGAGTGTTAAGCTTGTTTAAGTCTAGACTAGAACAGCCTATCTGTTCCCATTAGAAATACATCTGTCTCCTACCTCCTTTGGATTTGGCAGGCATATCACTTAGTCAAGACAAAGCTGTCGGCTCCCTTTACATGAAGAGAATAGAAGTCTGTATTTCACCTAATAGTTCAAGACTTTTCTAATAATTACCATGGTGTCCCTTTTCCATCTTTGAACTCCCAAATTAACTCCTCTGAGATGTGTCTCTGGTGATTTTGAGCAGCTAGTGGTTCTAATAAAAGTTGTTAAACATTCACTGGGAAAGAAACCAAACAATTTCTCTCCAAAAGAAAAACCTCAAATTAGCATAAAAGAATTAAAATATCTTTTAGCAGCTAGACATACCTCTCATGTAATGCACCTATAATATAGAGCCAGAAAACCAGAAATGATACAGAAACAGGGGGCTATGTGTTGGGGGAAGGGAATGTACAGTGTGGCTACTTTTGATTTCAATTAGGACCCTTTTTAGAAAAATTGCTTCACAACTAATGACAGCACTGACTTTAATCAGAATTAAGATTTTAACTCATTAACATCTGTGGTGGTTTGAATGGGTTCAACCCCCATAGACTCGTGTGTTTGAATGCTGGGCTCAATAGGGAGTGGCACTATTTAGGAGGTTGTAGGAAGTCCTAAACTGCAGGGCTGGGCTTTGAGATCTTCTATGCTCAAGCTATACCTAGTGCTGCACAATCTCCTTCTGCTACCTTCAGATCAAGATGTAGAACCCTCAACCTCTGCTTCCACACCATGTCTACCTGCACACCACCATGCTTCCTGCCATGATGATAATGAAAATGTAAGCCAGTCCCAGTTAAATGTTTTGCTTTCTAAGAACTGCATGGTGACTCTTCAAAGCAGTAGAAACCCCGACTAAGACAACATTCATATTAATAAATAAATAAAACCAATTGAAGATCTTATTGTTTCATTTACTTGATCCCTTTGTATTATCTTAAATACACTGTGAAAATTAATCTGTATGGGGACATTTTGTTTTCCTTGGCAATAGGTTATATTCTACACTGCCTATATTTTATAAGAATGGTAATTTCAATAAAATTCAGTTTCAAAGTACTGTCGGCTAGGGAGAGAGGCTGGTGAAGCAAGCATTAAGCCCAGCTTTTCACCCCTATACCCACTGTGTCTTTATCAAGGACAACGAGAAAGATGGATGGAGTGTGGAGGTGGTCCTCTGGTTCTCATTCGCATGCACACATTCGCATATGCACATAGATGAACATATATGCACACAGAATACATACACATCTATGCTATCCAATATCTTGATGCTAAATGCACTATTCAGATAATTGTTCATTCTAGGCTTGGTTAAGTTATGTTTTACTGTATTTCACTTCATTGGTTTCCCAATTACCATGTTAATATTTATGAAATGTAATTTTGCTAGCAAAGTTCTCTTTTATGACTTAGATCCAGGAAGTATTGACTTATTTATCTTTTTTTTTTTATTTTGCTATTTTGTTCTGACTCCTTTTTACTTATTATCTGAGCTTGTACTTGTTACAGTTCTCACTCTTCAAGTTACAGTGAATGTGAGTTAAGCTGACACTTTTCTTCAAGTAGCACCCAGAATGATCCCCTGAGAATATTGGCATGTCTTCAGAGTAGGAAGTTTAGGCGGTGTATGAAGGAAGATAGTATTATTTAGAGCTGTTAGCTGACTTACCTGACACATTCACCACAGGTCACCAGGGCAGTCTGTAAAGTACTGAAGTATAAGCCACAATCCTGTGCAACCCAAGCCTACCAGAGTTGGTGGAAGATCTTGAACTAAAGCAGTAGCTCTCAACCTTCCTAATGCTCTGACCCTTTAATACGGTTCCTCATGTGGTCGTGACACCCAACCATAAAATTATTTTTTTTTGCTACTTCATAACTAACTTGCTACCATTATGAATCATAATGCAAATATTTATGTTTTCCAATGGGATTAGGGGACTGATGAACCCCACAAGGGGTCAGAACCCACAGATTGAGAACTGATGAACTTAAGGGAGACTCGAAGTTTTAACTAAAGTCAGTTCTTGTGTCTGGCCAGAGACATAAAATGTTTATTTATGAATTATACGTAACCAAATACAGCTGGCCTAAGTAAAATGTAACAAAGCAGCCTTGAGGTAGATCAACCATTTACTAGGTTCCATTCCTATCCCGAAATGGTAGCAGTTAGCTGTTTCTTCAGATCTGCTGGTGATCCAAGGCTCAGTGGACACTATAGGATAGCATGTGAAATTCTAGTAGCACAACTAAAGTGTGCATGAAGTCACCTTTTGCTGGCCAGTGGTGGTGCACGCCTTTAATCCCAGCACTTGGGAGGCAGAGGCAGGCAGATTTCTGAGTTCGAGGCTAGCCTGGTCTACAAAGTGAGTTCCAGAACAGCCAGAGCTATACAGAGAAACCTGTCTTGAAAACAACAACAAGAACAAAAGTCACCTTTTGCCATATTTTAGGCTATTTGTAAAAAAATCAATGATTTAGGGGATCATTCAGGCTAGTCAAATCACTCTATGGACTAGATGAAAATGCTTAAATTCAAGCAGCATATCATTTTTATATTGCAAAGTGAAAATGGAAGATACATGTGCTACAAGCCTTTATGGTCACTAGCTAATTTGCATCTCTTCCACTGACATCCTCCTCTCTCCCTGGTGTGTACACAACACTCATTAGGTGTCTTAAGAAGTCTACAGGTAAACCGGGTTCCAAACAGAAGTGTCAGCTCCTTTGATCCACCATCAGAGGGAATGCACTGATTAGCACAGGCCATATAGTTAGAACAAAGCTTCTATGCTTAGGTGAGTTAAATGCAGAGAAGACAAAAGGAGCTGAGGCTCTTTGGAGAATGCTTGGAATACCTTGGTGCATCTGTCTAATACCTTTTGTGCGTGACACAACACACTGCTGCTGTGAGTCACTGGTCTGTTCTGCATTGTCTTCTTCCTTCCTAACACGCTCCTCTTCCTCTTCATCCACTTCTCCCTCTTTTTGTTCTTCTGTATAAGAAAGAGAGAGAGAGAGAGAGAGAGAGAGAGAGAGAGAGAGACAGAGAGAGAGAGAGAGAGAGAGAGAGGAGAGAAAGAAATGGGATGAACGTAGATTGTGAGTCTTCTTCAGTTTAAAATTAATTTCCAATTATCCTTGTTTTAAATTCATTTTGTCTTGGGAATATCAACTAAATGTTCAAACAATACAGAGTCTCTAACACAGGAAGGAACACACAAAAACACTGATGAGATTGAAACCACAGGGACCTTGTAATAATACCTTCCTTCCCTTCTGAGCTTTAGGTGGTGGGTGGGAATTTATCCCACCCACCACAACTTGATTCAATATGCTTCCTGGGATTTTGGGACACTGGGGCCTTTGTGGGTATAAATCCATGTGACAGAATGGTTAGTTTCCTCCTTTCATTTCATGGGAGAATTTTATTTTACGTTTTTGCATTCCAAGTGTTCTACAGCTTTTGAAATGCTCTTCGTCTTTTCTACTTACCTAGCAATATGACTTGGTATGTGGAGCCATAATTATCCTGTGATTCTAGGTGAGGATTCAGATGATCATGATGGCTGCCTGGCTTGTCCACATCTGCATCCTATGAGAATCAGTAATTCTGTCTCTGACTGTAATGGCTTCAGTACAAATCCAGGGTTTATGCCAACGCGTGTGGTTGTGAATGGTACACTCCAGGGTCTTGCTCCATTTATTGCTTCCTTCCCATTTGAAGTACGATTATGATTGAAAAGTGTTTGTATCCGAAAGAGTTTCATCCTGAACTGGAATCCAATTCCAACTGTATTTTTATGTGAGGGAAAATAAGGGAGATGAAAATCATTTCAGTGTCTTATTTTTAAAGTTGGGTGCACAAAAAAATAACCTTTTCCCAACTACTTGATTAATGTTTTGTTATTCATTCATTCATTTATTACCTGACTATCTAAGAGATATGAAACCAGTTGTTTCTACTTAAAATATTGCTCTTTATCAGGCTTTTTTTCCCTCACAGTCATGAGTCAGCAGAACTTGGCCTGAATTTTTTAGCCATCACATATTCAGTAAGATTATATTCAGTTTTGTGTCTTCTGTATTCCTGTACCCTATATTTCTGAGGATCAACTTGCATAATTCTCTAAAGTTGTTTTCTTTTTCTTTTCTTTTTTTCCTAGTCCAAAGGCTATTTTTCTAGTGTTCTCAAGAATCATTTATATAGGCATTATTTTGTGTGTGTGTGTGTGTGTGTGTGTGTAGTTTGTATATATTGTTTGCATGTATGCAGTTACACGTGAATGTGTATGTCCATGTGTGTGGAGGCCACTAGTTGATATAGGGATGTCTTCTTCTATAACTAACTACCTTATTGTTTGAGCCAGAGTCTCTTATAGAAACGGAAGCTCACCAGTTAGCTAGACTTGCTGATCCCAGAGCGTCGAGGATCGATCTGTGCCTTCTCCTAGGCCAGGGTTCAGTGTTCTTATAATTCTCTCTAGTTGCCAATGTCTGGTTGAATTTGAATCTTCTACCAAACAATGATCTCATCCCTGTCTACCCTAGTCTCTCAGTTACTTCTGTCAACATCCTCCTCACCCAGACCTATTCCAGGAAAAATGGATTTTCCAGATCTTTTCTTAAACCCGGAAGCCTTTGGGCTAGATTTATCCTTCAAGCATGTTTTAGAAAACATGAATAGATATGGCTTTTATTGGATTACAAAATACCACAAAATGCCTGACAAGTAGGAGAGATGGCGGCCTGTGTGTGGCAGGGGAGAGAAGACGCTAATGAGCTGAGCTACTGTTTCGGCGAGGACCCATTCCTCACTCAGCTTGGCTTCCAGAGACACCTGCAGATTTGCTTTTCGTGGTTCTTAGAGATGGTGCCCCTCCTAAGAGTAACTCCGACATCATCTACAAAGGGACACTTTTCTCTGGGATATGGTCTTAGGTAAATGAACTGGGTATATGCAAGAACAATTGTTTCCTAGAATTTTAAAATATTTCAAAGTTACTTGAATTCTAAACATCCTTGCACTTTGTATTAGAACTTTCTTAATTAATTAACTAATTAATTATGTCTCAAATGTATCCCCGGTTTCTGGTCTGCCCTCTCAGAGTTCTTTCCTCTTCCCCACTCCCCTTGGTGCATCGAGTCTGAGGGATTAGATGCATCCTCTCCCACTGAGGCCAGACAAGGCAGCCCTCTGCTATATATGTGATGAGGGTCTTGGACCAACCCATGTATGCTCTTGTTTGGTGGCTCAGTGTCTGGAAGCTCCCCAGGTCCAGGTTAGTTGACACTGTTGGTCTTCCTATGGAGTTGACATCTTCTCGAGGGCTTTCAGTCCTTCCCCTAACTCTTACACAGGGGGCCCTGACAGCAGTCCAGTATTTGTCTGAGGGTATCTGCATCTGTCATAGTCAGTTGCTAGTAGTACTTCTCAGAGGACAGCCAAGTTAGGCTCCTGTCTGCAAGCTCAACATGGCATCAGTAATAGAGTTAGGGTTTGGTGCCTGCTCATGGATAGGTCACTAGAACATTTATCTTGATAACAATCAAGTATTTACATAAATTGGGCAATCAGGTACAATTTTGTAAAAACTTTTCTTTTTCTCTTTTTCTCTCATATCATTTTAATATACTGACAGATTGAGATAATGCCTGGCTCCTCAGACTTAAGTAGTATCCAATGAATTTTGGCTAATGGGTTTTTGCAATTCATCACACTAGGGAAGAAGACTCCCTTCTTATAGCCTCCATTCCCTTGAAAAAGAGTTATTTTTATATCACTGATCAGCAAGATTTATGTAAATACTTTTAAATACCTGCTGAGGCAGAATTTAATTCTGATCCCTAGAGAACAAGTCTCAAATCTATAAAAATGGTGGTAAGAACAGGAAAAATGAAAATACAAAGGAAACATGCTAAAGAACACACATTGTATATGTAGCATCTTTTACTTAAGACAATAAATGAACACCAGTGAAAGTGTTCATATGTAAAACTTGAAGTTGGCATGCAGGGTAAGATTTTTCCTTTTATTAATAATAAATGCCTACATATGGTATATATTTAATATATCCCAGCCTTGCCTCCCTAGCACAATATATATATATATATGCATACATATATATCATGTTATATATATATACATATATGTGTGTATATATATATATATATACATATATATA
>NW_022196910.1:32387083-32393985 GCF_008632895.1 Mastomys coucha | reverse complement strand
ATATATATATATATATATATATATATATGATGTGTAACATGATTAAAGTCAACTTATGTAGTACTTTCCGAGAAGACAACTTTGGCAAATCCTATTTTAAGGGCCATTTCTTATCTGAAATGTCTACTTGCCCTTTCTTTCCCTAAAATTATCCTCAGTAGACTAAACTTGATTAATGAGCTGTTTCATTTCTTCGGATAAAGCTAGCAGTTTTTTCTTCCCAGAAACACTTGCAAATTACTTGATTAATATCAAAAGGCTCTAATTCACACATAACCTTTGGATAAACAAGTTGTGATACAGTTGGCAACACGCTAAGAGGTATTCCTGTAAGTAGGCTATAACGGAAATTGCCTTTGTAATTAAATGTAGAGAGAGGGAGTCTTTTTTTTTGCCCTGCAAATATTTTTCCCCTCCCTCTCTTGTAAAAGGAGAATGCATAATGAGATTGAGCCAGAACCAAAAACTAAGTGGTCAAGAATCCACAGTTAGAAGACTGTGAAATTTATGGAACTGGAGTAGAGTTTGGTTCATAATTTTAAGGTTTTTTCCCCCAGTTTTCCTTTATACAACGTGTTAATGAATGTCATGTTGATTGAAAATTTTTACCCTCTACAAAGATGTTCCTTATAACTCATTGAGATAAAGAGTGTGGATCCTCACTAGTCTTATTAAAGCAGACACAACTTTGTGTTAAACAATTTCTCAGCTACAATTGATAAAGGAGAATTTAATAAAATATTCTACCTACAAAAGTTCTATTTAATGTAGAAAATAAAAACTGCTTCTTTTTGCAGACTTGTTAGATTCCCCTACAACCTTGTTTTCTCCAACACAGACAACTGTTAACACACTGAATGTGTGCAGTCGTTCACCTCATTTTGTTATGGAGGCCAGTGAGGAGTTGCCATAACAGTAAGCTAACGATAGGCTTGGAGTCAAATCAGGAGCCCCATCCATGAACTCAAGTTGGTTGAAACATGTTGAATGGTTGAAAAAAGATTTTTAAAAAATCTTACAATAAGTGGGAGTTATATAAAATTTCAGTACCATAAAGTTTTCTAAGAATACAGCCAGACCAAACAACACACACACACACACACACACACACACACACACACACACACACACGCACACACACACAGCCAGACAAGGTCATGATACCAGGGTGAGGAGACTAGGTGATTACAGCTAAGACTGACTTCAAGTCCTGCAACGCTTACAATATTTATTGTCTGTCTATTTATTACAGAAAAAGTGTGATGACCCCTGGTCCAAGCCAAGTATGATATTCCTGTCTCCTGCTTTTCCAGACTCTGCTCCAGCTGGCACTGGCCATGTAGCAATAAAAGACAAGCAGTGGCCCACCAGGAAGAATTTTAGAAAGGCTGGCACTTCAGATTACCCTCCAGCCTTGAATATGAAAGTGAAATCTGGATATGAGAGTAGCCATCTTGCAAGTAAAAGTAATATCTAGCACCTTAGGGCCCCTGACAGAATTGTTCTGCAAATGAATCAAGGCCAAAAACTGTTTACCGCCAGATGCTATATCATATGAGAAAGCTTAGCCTCTGTGTAGTGGCTGTCCTGGTTGTCAACTTGACCATATCTGGAATGAACTACAATCTAGAATTGGAGGGTTCACCTGTGTGCCTAATCTGGAGTCAGAGAGATACAAGTTTCTGACCTGGATCTTGGCATGGAGATCGTGAGGCATAGTCTAAAAAATTAAGACAGGATGATCTCCAAGTTTAAGGTCATCTAGGATTAAAAGTGTGGTGGCACACACCTTTAACCTGGGCCACACCTTTTACTGGAGACCTATATAAGGACATTGGAAGAAGGAAGGCTCTCTCTTCTTCACCTGCTTGCCTTGTGGGACTGAGCAATTGCTAGAATCTTGGACTTCCATTCACAGCTGCTGCTGACCTTTGTTGGGAGTTGGACTACAGACTGTAAGTCATCAATAAATTCCTTTACTATATAGAGACCACCATAGGTTCTGTGACTCTAGAGAACCATGACTAAGACACTCTGTCTCTTAGGCAGTCTTCCCTGGCCGATCAGTAGATTGTGGAAAAATGCCCTTCTTACTAACCTGTCTTCCTCTTCCTTTCCATTAGGCACAGATTGTATTTCATCCCAATTTTTTTAATGACTTGTGACTTGGGAAAGAAGAATGCTCCTATATACTCTTCCTGGTGTTCTTTCTCCATAGGCACAGTGACACTTGAATTTGTTCATTGATGTCCTCACTGTTCTTATCTTGATATTTGCACTGGCCATTATGGGGATAGTCTCCTTGTTGTTTCTAATAGCTCAAATCAGGAGACCTGGATTGGTTTCAACAGGATATCCATATCAACACTATCCCCATATACCTTTACTCAAGTCAGGTGCCCTATCTCTGTTATTCTATACTCATTACACCGAACATCTACATAATATGATACAGATGGATCATGTGGTAGCTGGTTATATATTGTTGTTGTTGTTGTTGTTGTTGTTGTTGCTGTTGTTGTTTTAAGAAACTTACTTACTGATTCCTTTAGTAGGTAACGTTTCCAACAGTAGTAAATAAATGTTCCTTGCCCCCAACATCCTTACCAGCATCTCTTGTTGATTATTTTCTTATGATAGCCATTCTGACTAAGTTAAGATGGAGTCTCAAAATAGTTTAACTCACATCTAAGGATGATAGTAGTCAGGTCCCATTTACCCCAGCCCTTTAGAATGTAGCACAGTGCTACATACATTATAGGGGATAAGAGACTAAATAGAAGGAAAGAAAGCCACACATTTGTCAGAATATATTGCAGAATGTAGAGAAAATATCTTGTGTCTATATGCATGTAGCACCTGTCAGTAATAAATTTGATGGCCTAGAGCTTGGGCAGGAAATAGGAGGTGAGACATTTGGAAGGCAGAAAGGATTTTGGGAAAGTGGAAGTCAGATTTGCCTGGCTGAAGAAGTGATGAGGCAGATGTATGGTACTTCAGCATGGGAATCAGCCACATGGAATGTAGATTAGAAGAAATATGTTAGTCTAAGTTCTGATCTAGTCATAGAAGAGTCTAGCTATGTGGACAAGGTATTTGTAAATATATTTTGAGTATCTCTAATTTGTGGGAGCATGGGGCTTGGAGTAAGAGTCACCTAACTTTTACAGGAGAATACATTAGCTATATTATTAAATCACCAGATGGACAGGCTCAGTAGAGTAACTGTCTAGCATGAATGAACCTTTGGTTTGAATCCCCAGTACCACAGGTATAGGATTCAGTTGTGAATGCCTATGAACCTACCATCTGGAAGGTGAAGGCAAAGGATCAGAAGATCAAGTTCATTCTTTGCTATATAGTGAGTCTGAGTCTAGTCAGGGGTAAACGAGACTCTATCTCTTAAAAAAAACAAAGACTAAAAGAGAGAAGGAATTTATTTTAGCTCATGGTTCCAGAGATTTCAGTCTAGTCAGCTGGTATCACTCCGATGGGCCTGAAGTCTTAGTGAGTTCCATGGCTCTAATGAGTAGTGGAGAAAAAAAAATTACAACAAGATGAATGGAAAGGAGAAATGGGGACGCAGGACCATTGACGAAGAGGAAAGGAGGGAACAGAAGTAAGGGATAGATGTAGGACAACATATAGTCAACAAGGACATGCCCCTTGTGATCTGCTTTTTCCTTGTTTCCAGAATCTTTCATCACCTTCCAATAATATCAGATTATGACCCCATCAATAGGTCAGTCTACTGACTCAGTCAGAATGCATGCAATCCAATCATGCCTCAATGGTTGGATCTAAGAACCAAGAAATGAACTTGTTTTTGGAGCCAAGCCGAATGTCCAAACCATACACACCTATGTTTACATTGTTGCTAATAAAACCTAGGCATCTCTTTAACCATTGTCAGCACATTCATCATCCTAAAATATGTGTTTTTCAAAGTTTTGTACTATGGTGTGATAACATTTGCCCTCTGTGTGGAAACCATGTGATGAAGGAGAGGGTTCTTCATCTGTTTATTGAAGACAGTGTAGATGTCAAACGACACAATGCATACCCTAAAAGCATACAGTATTATCCACAGTCTTGTGAAAGGGTTCTATTATGGTTGATATTTAAAACCAAGACACTGAAATAAGTGTTCATTAAGGTTTCATAGAATTGAAGCATTCATTCATTTTAATAACCATTAAGAGCTTTTTGGGTTTTTTTTTTCAGTGTTTTCTAGAATTTACCTGTGGATCACATAGCCATGTGAATTCTTTATATAACCACTAGAGACCTAAGGAAAGTACAAACACACCACCAACAAAGCTGTAGAAGTGTGTAAACTATTAGAAAAGAAGGGGCTGTAGATGAAAACCTTTGCTGTGGTTTCCTATCAGTTCAAGGCAAACAAAAATGATAGTTCTTCCCATTCTATTTCACAACAGAATAGGATTCTCCTAAGGGGAAACCTAGTAAACTCTTTTGATTTACAAGAAATTATCAGAAAATGATTACCGAGAGTTAATTATTAAAATTTATAGGAGGCAAACAATACTTTTTGTTGTAGAAATGCTAAAGTGTGGGATGGCTCCTGTGCAGATTACTGGATTAGAATAGGTGAACCTTCCACCTCCAGTAGGAAGACAGGGCATCAAATAGAGGGATGGGGTTGCCATCCCACAGTCAAAAACTCTGACCCAGAATTGTTCCTGTCTAAAAGAACTGCAGGAACAAAAATGGAGAAGAGCCTGAGGGAAAGAAGGTCCCATGACCAGCCCAAATTTGGGATCCATCTCAAGGGAAGGCTCCAAGGCTTGACACTATTACTGAAGCTATGGTGTGCTCACTGACAAAAGCCTAGCATGGCTGTCCTCTGAGAGGCCCTAGAAGCCGCTTATTGAGATAGAAGCAGATACTTATACCCAACCATTGGACTGGAGTTAGGGACCCTTGTGGTTGAATTAGGGAAAGGCCAGAAGAAACTAAGAAGGAGGGTGACTCTATAGGGAGACCAGCAGTCTCAACTAACCTGGACTCCTGAGATCTCTCAGACACTGAGCCACCAACCGGGCAGCATACTCTAGCTGGTCTGAGGCCCTGGACATATATACAGCAGAGGACTGCCTGGTCTGGCATCAGTGGGAGAAAAGATTCCTACCCTTTGAGAGATTTGAGGCCCAAGGGAGTGGTGAGACAGGGTGGGAATGGGGGGTTGGGGTGGTGGAGGTGGAAGCATGGGGGCCATCCTCTTGGAGACAGGGGAGAGGAAGAATGGGGTGAGGAACTGTGGAAGGGCGGACCAGGAGGGGGTAATGACTGGACTGTAAAAAAATAAATAAATAAAAGTAATTAAAAACAAAAGAAAGCAATAGATGGACTTTGCCATGGGTGATACTGACAGCTTCCTGGTTACTATCTGAAGGGCAAAAGAAATGGGATACCATAAAGAAAGCAAGTGACATTTACTAAAGCCCTACCAAGTTATTAACACTTTATCAGAAGCACATACTTCCTCATGTAGTCATGTAATACTCTGAAAGATGGTCCAGGGCTTCTTAATGTGGTAGGAAAGAACTGTGATTCCAGCAATTCCAAGAGCCAGTTAAATTCCCAGGATGCAACTGCAAGTGTAAGCAGACACATCAAATAGAAAACACCAGCTGGAATGGCTGTCGAACCTACACTTTCCTCCCCCTGTGAGGCTTAGAGAACTTTTCCCTTTGTAAGCTAGCAGAGAACCTATTTCAGCAAAACTTGGCTTCTATTGTTCTCCACTGTGAGAGTTGCAATCGTCTGGATGGAGACACGGGCACTTAGCTGACCATGCACAGGGAGATGAGCACATCTGTACTTTAACATCTGCAATCTATTCAGGGTGCCAAGGTGGTAAGCAGTATAATAATAAAAACTGAAGCGAGACACTGGGATGGCTGTGAAGGATATCTTCCCTGTGATAAGGACTAGGTTACTGATTATAAAAATGCCTTGTACACAAACATTATTATTATAGAGCCCACACACTAATATGCATACATATATGTATATCTGTATATATACATATGTGTGTGCTTACATTGTCCTATTCATCACCATGACAGTAATTTGTGATTGTGAAGCAAGTACTACATCACAGGAACGTAAAAGATTAGCAAGTGGCAGACAGAAAGGGAAAACCAGGATTCCTACCAACTTTGAATTACAGTACCAGGACTGGCTAGAAGAAGGCTGTCTCTTTTCATATAATTTACTATTTTCACAGGGGGATTGTAAAGCTTATTTCCTATTTGAATTTAAGACCCTTTGCTCCCTAAGAAGAAAGCTTCTTGTGTACAAGACATAATGGCTTAATGATGAGAGTTCCGGACTCAATCAACCATCCCTGCATACCCTCAAATATCCGCCCCCCCCCCACTTGCTTCCTGCTATATCCAAGCAAAGTTCAACAGGAACAGTAAGGGGTCAGAAGGGCATAGAAATTTGAAATTCAAAACCAAAGTTGCATCATATATAAGCATAAGCCTTTTGAATAGTGAAATCCTGGTTTAGAAAAAAATCCTTTTATGGAAGCCTCCAGGGTAAAGAGAAGTAATCATCGTGTTACCTAGGGAGAGATCATGAACTTTGACCAATCTCTCCCTTTTTTACTTTCTTGCCTTTTAAAGTATGTGATCCTGGACAAAACAGTCAATGATGACTGAAAATCCATTGTACATGAAAGCCTTCTGAGTAGACAGGAGACGCAGCAAATGTTTGTTAAATGTTGTTTCTCTGTTTCTAACTGTTGATATTCTACCACCAATATCTTGAGGACAGTGAAAAGTATTCACTGTAGGTGGCACTCACACACACACACACACACACACACACACACATACACACACATACACACACACACATACACACACACA